>NC_057949.1:7768488-7828061 GCF_018555375.3 Anguilla rostrata
TTCCTCAGAAGATCATGATGAACATTCCCTTGTGCCTTCGGAGCTGAACACACCCATACACGGCTACTCTCTTTCTGTTTATGTCACTGTGCAGCAGTAATAGCCAGCAATGAAATAATCAGCAACACATAAAACAGCCAAAAGAGCGCCATTATTCAACCACTATGATAACGGTTACTAAAATATGGTTCCGAAAACTTTATATATGCTGTTAGTGTCTAACCTGTTGTGAAGAGGTGCTTGACGGGTGGTTCACCAGTGGGGGCGCCCTTGAGACTGGCTGTGGCAGGGGAGGACTGAGCCCTTCCCAGGGGTCTGTGGGGCATGCCGGTGATGGACAGGGATGCCTGGAACACGTTTAGCTGCTGCAGGTGTGGCTGGTCTGAGAACTGCAGAGAGAAAGACCGGGGAAATATAAGCACCTAAGCGACTGCTGACAAACAGCAGTAATATCCTTCCTTATAAAAGGAGCCGTTTCGATCCTGGATGCTGATTGGCTGAGACCATGTTCGACAGCGATTATAAATCCGATAGAGTAACAGTGATTTAAGCATCCTGTTTGTATACCGTATCACTACTTCCAAATAACATTACAAAATAAATAATACTGTCTCATCAATTCATTGTTTCTGTATATTGTAAGTTTTATAAAAGCAATACGGCACTCGAGGCTGTGCTGCATCATGAATACAGTCACGACTAGAGGGGGTAGCCAGCACTCCGCTTCACGTCGTGCCTAACAACAGCCCTCGTAGCCGTGACTGCATTCACGATACAGCACTGCCTGTCCAGCCATATGCTTAATTCTCACGTCAGCGATGCTGTCGGTTAGCACTTCAATGATCATGGTTTGTGCGGTCTATGAGAACCGGGATTGCAATCCGACGGTCGTTTTACAGGAGTTCTGACAAATAGCCAGACCACTGGTCCCTCGTTCCACAGCGCAGCCGCATCACCACACGGTCAGCGAGCCAGATCTCACCGTGAGCTGCACCGTTCTGCCACAGCGCTAATTTCTCGTGCCATCAATTATTCACCAATGATATGAAATTCTCAGATAACAGCATGCTGTGAAATGAAAGTAAACGTCCGCAAAGGAATGTTTGTAAAAGAGCGCCCATATTTGGAACTGTGGTGAGATGAGGACGGCGTGGTGCGTGGCACACGCACCCGCCCAGAAATAAGGAGGGAAAAAAAACGGCATTCTGGGTAACAGAAAGACGGCTCACGGAACAGACACCGTAGACGCACGAGCCAGGGAGCGGCGGATCCGCTTAGCGGGGCTGGACGGAGAGAGTCTGGGCTGGGCGAGGGGGGTGGGGAGGATCAGAGGAGGAGACAGTCGGGGGGGTGGGGTAGAGGGGGGGACATGTGGGGAACTGCACCTTCCTTTGCCTTTGCGGCGGACGACAGTTGTTCAGGAACCTCGTCTTACTCTTCGAGCTCTGGGAGGCGAAAGCACTCAGGGACAGGGACATCGGAGGGGGGGGGGGGTTGGGGGGGCGAGGGAGGCGAGCAAGTTCTCTGCGCATCGCTCTCAGCCTATCAGGATTGGCTCCTCGCCGGCTAGCGGAGAGAGGAGCACATTTGTATTCCGGGCGCAAAGCAGACGAGCAGAGCGGCGGGAGGAGGAGGGGGGGGGTCACTTCCGCATCTCACTTGAATGTTTTTCGAGGGGGGGGTGCCATCTCTACAAACTGCCCCCGACCCTCGATCATCCGCCATTATCAAAAACATTTCCCTTATTTTTCTTTTTCTTTTTTACCCCCGGTGGGCTGGAGTTGAGTATAAGAAAAGGGGTGATGGGGGGGGGGTGGAGGGAGTGGGTGAGTGTGATTCATCACTGGGATGAGTCAGACATGAGTCCATTCACAGCTACTCACTCGAATGTGAAAAAGCTGTGAGGAGGGAGGAAAGGAGGGAGGAATGGAGGATGTGTGTGGGTGTGTGTGTGAGTGTGTGTGTGTGTGTGTGTGAGTGTGAGGGAGAAAGAGAGGCAGCGGGGGAGAGAATGAGGAGAAGAGAGATAGAGAGACGTGGTCTGAATTTAATCAGAAGTCGCCTTCTGGCTGCTTTTTCTGAATGATTTCTCCGTGAGGGAGGGGTTCCCGCCTCTCTCTCTGTCTCTCTGTCTCTCTCTCTCTCTCTCTCTCTCTCTCTCTCTGCATGTCGGAAGCGGTGAGCTCTCATTGATGAAATCGCAGCAGAAACTAGCGCAGCGACAGCAAGACAGACTGGGCGCTCGAGAACCTCGGTCTGTCCGGCTGTTTCACAGCTATTTCTCTCTGTCCTCGTCAGCCCCAGCGCTCCAGCCAAGCTGGCTGTGATGTCATCACGTGTGACAACCCACTGTCTGCAGCGTGACTGTATAAACTGTTCGAATCGTCTTCGTTGAGGAATTAAACCAATACGATAAGGTCATTACTAAAAATTCTTCTTGCATAAAAAAAAAAAACATTAGTAAACAATCTCATCAAATTGTTCTATATTGTGTATCATGATATAAAAAATTAGAGGCATAAGCGCTCATCTTTGAACTCTCAGTTCGGGGGTTCCCAAACTGCAGTCTGTGAAATAAGACCTCAGGAAAAGACAAGAAATACATATATTTTTAAATTAACTAATTTATCGACTTTCTCAGTCAGACTGTTCGTTGCAGCCATTTTAGGGGTCACAGCAACCCCAGCCCCAGTTTACCATTTCCCTCACTGTGTTTAGGAAAACGATCACACAAAATAATATAATAATATAAATGATAATCATAATATTGAAATAAATAAATGGTACATAATGAATCACGATTTACTGACTCACACGGTGACACACCGAAGGAAAGGATCTTCAACAAAATTTTATTCAGCATATTAATCAATCTATGACACCTTACATGACTGCTGTTCTGGCGGTGTAAATTGCCTATATAGAATCACCTCCCCCAGTGCTGAGCAACCTCTCCACTTTGCGGAATCAGAACATACCACATATATCAGGTAAACAGGAGGACTGCGAGTGATAAATAGAATGATAAATGTATTTCATAGCAGTTTATGTTTTATAACTTGTATACCAATATCTGAAAGTAGTAATGATTTGTCTTTGTGCATATATGTATAGTAAAGCTTTGCAATATCATGATAACATATTGAATTAAATACATTTGCAGGACAGTTCCATTTTCTGTAAGAGAGCACTTCCTGTTTCTGGAAGAGACCACTTCCTGTTCCTAATTACATACCTTAAGACCCTGAGGGTAAACGGGCTGCTCGCTCACCTGGCCATACAGACCGGCCTCTTCATCACACTCTCTCAGCTCGATGGCCTCGTCCTCCTCTTCCTCCTCCTCCACCTCGCTCTCCGTGCTGCCGCCCTTGGGGGCGACGGGCCGCTCCGGAGGGGGCGTGGCCTCCCGCAGGCTCTCCTGCAGCCGCTCGATGAGAAGCCCCTCCCCTTTCCGCTCCGGCCCCTCCCCCCTCTCCTCCTGCATCTCCGCCGTCTCCGTCAGCTCCTCCTCCGTCTCCTCGGGGTGGGTGGGGGGCTGGCGGGGCAGCTCGCTACCCTTGGACAGGATCTGGGAGGGAGGGAGGGAGGAAAGGGAGGATTGGGTGTAACATCGCTCTCATGTAAAAAAAAAAAAAAAAAAAAACGAAAAAACTTTCAATTTGCCAACGCAACTTTATACTTTAATCACATGGGGTTTTGAACCAGCTTTAATATTTGCTGAGTTGTGACATATATACAGCACAGACTGCTGGAGGAGAACTTTCAATGCAAAAAAATAAAAATAAAATTATAAAACGACAAAAAGTAGATGAGGTTTTTTTTTTTGGCGCTGATGACAATCTGGAGGCGCTGGTGCCACTAATGGGTGCCGAGCGGGACCAGTACGGTCCATGAAGCAGCGCAGACAGTGGGGACCCCATTCCTGTGGTAGACCAGGCTCCACTCGCACACGTAAGCGTGTGTCTGCGCTGAGGACAGGTCTGTGTTTGCAACACACGCAAACATGTCCGCCCATGAAATAAACCTGCAGACTCTCAGGGGGCTCCGCGCCGCGTTCCAGCTCGGGCGCGAGAGCGAGCGATGCGCTGTTCTGGCGGAGGCTCGAATCGCTCCGCGCTTACGGGAGCCAATCAGCTGCTGCTGAAAGACGACTCCTTGGGACGGAACGTCTCTGAAGTCGGGCGCCGAGTCGTTCTGGATAAGAGCGTCCGTCAAAACGCCAGTAATGTAATGCAGGTACCTACCTTTACTCAGGGATCAGAGCCGTTTGCCAAGAGTGCAGAGTTTACAGACAAAAAACAATAGACACACACTCTTTACAAAACATGAAATTTAAACAATCAGTGTAATGACACCCTCTCTGGCCACGCCCTAGGGAAGACTGTGTGGTTGAAAGTGGTCAGCAATTTCATGGTGTTTTTCATTCATTTCCAGTAAAGGTTTCTCACTAATTCCTGCTCTGCACAGGAGTGCCTGAAGTTTTCTCATTTTCATGGTTAGGCTGCTGCAGTCTGGGAGTTCACCTAGCGCTGACCTGCTGAGCGTGTGGCGCTCCTGTCCTTTCACTATTACACAAGTTAAGTTGTGTCTCGGTGGCGCCCCCTACCTTGTTGAGCTGGATGTGCTGCTGGTACTGCTTCTGCTTCTCCAGGAAGTGCTGGTGCTGCTGCTGCATGACCAGCTGCTGCAGGGCCTGGGGGCTCTGGGGCAGGGGGGCCGACTGGGTGCGGCTCAGCGGCCGGTGGCGAGGCAGCTTGTTGACCGTGCGCATGCTGGTGGAGACCCGCTCGCCCGTCACCAGCGGCGACTGGCCGTAGATGGGCACTGTGGGCGGAGACGAGCTGCTTTAGGACCGCCCACGCGGGGCAGCGCGGTTGCCGTTAGCGAAAGTTGGGGAACTGTAGATGACGGCTGACAGGCAGCAAGTGTGAGGATATGTGAATGAGTGAATAGGGAACGAATGTGGGAATTCACTCAATGAGTAAATGAATGGAAATGTGGGCAGTGCTCTGACTGAATGAATGAAGAGGGTTGAGCAGTGATTGGGGGAATAAAGGGGCGGAGCTCTGAGTGACATAATAAAGGGGGCGGGCCTCAGAATGAACAAGGGGGCTGGAGCACTAGGTTGCAGGAAAAAAGGGGTGGGGCTATCAGTCACAGGATTAAAGGGACAGGGTTCTCAGTGACAGGAGAAAAGGGGCAGTGCTCTCAGTGACTGGAGAAAAGGGGCAGTGCTCTCAGTGACTGGATGATAAGGGTGGCAGGTGACAGGATGGGCGGGAGCTTTAGAGGGACGGGGGTGGGGGCGGGTACCTGCGAGCAGCGCGCTCTGTTGGCGAGCCTGCTCCAGCAGCAGCACGTGCTGCAGCAGGGACGAGGGGCTGTGGCTGTTGGTGCTGGGGGCCTCGGCGTCCAGGGCCACCCCAGGGGGGAGGCAGGCCGGCAGGGAGGAGGTGCTCACAAACTTCCCCGTCAGCGCCCCACCCTGTCGCATCGTCTGGATGGCCTGACGCTCAGCCTCCTGCTGCGCCGACAGCTTCTGTGGAGCCTGGGGGGGGGGGGTTACCAAAGGGCAAAATCGGGAATGGATCTACATGTACACCTCTAGGGGCGCCCTGTGTGTGAGACAGGTGTGTTAGACATGTGTGTGAGACAGGTGTGTTTGAGAGGTGTGTGAGACAGGTATGTCAGACACGTGTGTGAGACAGGTGTGTTAGATATGTGTGTGAGACAGGTGTGTTTGAGAGGTGTGTGAGACAGGTATGTCAGACATGTGTGTGAGACAGGTGTGTTTGAGAGGTGTGTGAGACAGGTATGTCAGACACGTGTGTGAGACAGGTGTGTTAGATACGTGTGTGAGACAGGTGTGTTTGAGAGGTGTGTGAGACAGGTATGTCAGACACGTGTATGAGACAGGTGTGTTGGATATGTGTGTGAGACAGGTGTGTTTGAGAGGTGTGTGAGACAGGTATGTCAGACATGTGTGTGAGACAGGTGTGTTGGCCAGGTGTGTAAGGCGGCGCGGTACTCACGGTGATGTGTGCGTTGGCAGGAAGGCCCAGCGAGATGTTGGGAAGCGAGGGGGAGGTGTAGAGGCTCAGCTGGCTGGCCGTCCCGTCAGTGTTCATCATCTGGTGATGTGAGCGCAGTTGCTGGTGGAAAAGAGGAGACTGTGGATGAGATTCAGAAGCCCCTCCCCTCCCTTCCCCTCACCCGAGCAAAGCTGCATTTACACATCACTCGCCATAAAACTTCATAACACACTGCAGCCGTTCCCCACATGGGGACTTTTCCCTCCACAGGGACACTGTACAGTAGGAGGCGCCATAAAGTTAAACTGAGGTCCTGACTCACTGTCTGCTAAAGACAGCATGGCGGTTATCATACAGAGGAGGAGCTTCCCTAGATTGTTGGCTAAAAAAGCTCAATTTGCCTCTCTCAACCTGACCCCTAATCAGTCCCAGGATTGGCCAGCTGAATAAACTTCCCCGCCTACTTCTGCTGACGCATGGTGAGCATCCTGTACCTCTCTGGCTGCTTTGAGATCCATGAAAGGTGCTATATACTGTAAATGACTGCTCACATTAGTATCATCAACAATAAATGACTACGCACCCAATTCAATGTTTTTTTGAAGAGCAGCTCTGCTCACCCACATAAACCTCACACTCTAGATTCATTCACGACCACAAATAAAGTGTCAGGTTATGCAAGCCAGTCCTGTATTTTTATTTTTTTGACGTGATTGTTCTGCAGCATAATGCCTGTAGCTCTGGACAGGAAGTGGCAGTTGCTATGAATGAGCAACTCTCTGAATGAGCTGGCGCTTACTCTGCCTGCGTTTGGCTGACAATAGCGATGTCTGATGGCGCACTTAGTCTCCCGCTCGCTGTTTTTCCTCTTTTTTTTTTGTTTGACTTTTTCACAGAACGCAGCCTCTGACGGTGAGACGGCAGCGGAGTCGCAATCGGCGGTAATTAGCTGGAAGGCACTCGGCGAAAACAAGCCCACGCTCGCCGAATCTGACCGCCTCTCGTCTTGCTACGCCACTGCGATGATGTCACACCACGCCCCCTCCCCTCTCCTCCATCTCACACCCAGTAATTACCGCCCGCTGACGGCAGCAACCGCCGCCCGGAACGCAATGGCGACGCAGGGGCAACAATCGGCGGGGTAGTTCTGACGCCAGCGCGCGGCGGCTACTTAGCGGGGCATGCGCCGGGAGTGCCGTTACCGTTTCGCTAGTTTGCTGTTCCAAAACAATGACCGCACTCAAGCGGTCGGGGGCAGCAATCATTTTTGTTATTTTTTTTCTCCCACCGCCACCATATTAAGCGGGAGCTTTATACGCCCATGGTTACACATTGGAAGAGAACGAGCTGATCAGCAAGAAATGGTTGCGCTGTCCAAATGCAAAACAAAGCCTAAAAAAGGGACAGAATTGCTCATCTGGTACACTGTTAAAAAGAACTGTGGGAAATTTTATTTTAAAAAGAATAACAGGAACTGTCCTGCAGGAGTGACCAAGAATGATAAAATGTGAATCATTTCTGGGGCAGTTTGTGCCCTCATTAGGTCAGTGGGTCACAGTTAGTCAGTCAGTAATTCAGTCGGTCAGTGAGAAAACTGGCCAGCCATTCAATCAGGTAGCTAAGACAGACAGTTTTGCAGTCAGTCATCCGCTCAGTCAGATAGTCAGTCAATCGGGTAGTCAGTCAGGCATTCAATAAGTTTTGTCTCCTTTCTTCTGACAATCACATCCTAACAGGAAATACTGCGGTCCGAAAGAAATCATACTGTCTTCAGTTTTACACGCAGACATTAAGTAAAAAAATTAATAAATCAATAATTAAAAATCAGTAACAAGCCAGAAGAGTAACTACAAAACTCAAGAAGTTTAAATGCTCAGACCCCGTTATTTTATCCTGGTAACGAAGTACTAGGCGTTCTGTCTGTATTCTTCCCAGCAAACACGGGATGGGTCAGTAGACGCTCCTTGTTAAGGGGAAACGTTTAATTATGTGTGCATGTCTTTGCTGTATTCTAGGAGACAACACATGGACCAAGACACCACGGCAGCCTGGAACCTTCTGGTTACAAACATCACGCTGTATTCACATTGGGCCAAAGTGGGAGCATCAGCAGCAGTTTTGCCGAGCCCCCGTATCCAAACGAGTGCCGAATCCTGGGTCAACGGACCTGAAGACCCTGAATCTGACACAGAACTGTCGGCACACCCTCAGCCAATCAAAATGCGCTCGTCATAAAATGAGGTGGCTGATCTTTGGGTTGATGGGGTGAAGGCTGTCCCCCTCAAGAACAGGGGGAACATGGGGTGTGGGGGGGGGATGTGGAAAAGGAAGGGGAGGAAGACATCGTGAAGGAAGGGAAGAAGGTGAATGTGGGAAGGGTACACTGGGAAAGAAGGAATGTGAGAAACAAAGGGAAGGAGGAGAACCAGACAGGAAGTGGGGGGGGGGGGGGCTGTGTGTGAGTAAGCGTGCTCCTGGATGCTGGTACATATCTCTCTCTCTTTGCTTTTTAAAAAAAATCTGGTCACGGCAGGAAGTCAATCTCTCCATCGCCACCGCGCTCTCTCCCCCTTGATCATCACGTCAATGATTTAAAGCCAAAGCAACATGAAATGAAGTCAATAAAAAGAGGGTATTTTTTATATTCATTTTTACAATTCCCTTAAAAAATGAAAACAGCAAAACTACTGTGCTTTCGTATGAATACTGATAGTCACCGGGCCTTATTGTACACAATGCACTGCAAATCTCCCTGAATAACAGCATCTGTTAAATAAATGTATGTATAGATCAGTTAGCCCTTGTTTAATTAAGCCCTGTACATTCAGCTCCTTTGGACAGGACCAGACAGGGCAAAGAGGGTAACCAGCGGAGCGTTGTTTGTCCGGGGAGGGGAGGGGGAGGTGGGCGCGGGGGTGGGGGGGGGGGTGTACAGACGGACGCTGGCTCTCACCTCCGCGGGGATGTTGGGCACGGAGCCACCGCCTCCGTTCTCGGCGATGGCGGTGTTGGAGCTGTTGGGGGAGCTGGGTCCGGAGCCGGGGGCGCTGCTGCACATGGACGACACTGCAATGAGAGCGGCAGAGGCCGTGAGAACCCCCCCTGCACCGCCCTGCCGCATGGTTCCACCCACCGTGAGAAGCCCCCCTGCACCGCCCTGCCATGTGGTTCCGCCTGCCGGCCTAACAAAATACTGAGCGACTGGTCTGGCTTACCAACCCTCCAAAAGGGGGATGTGCCAGGGGTTAACAACTGACTTAACCTGCCGTTAAACGTCTACCTGTTGGGCTTTTGTGTGGCCGACCCTGAGCCTCAGTGTGGATGGGGGGGGGGGGGGACTAAATGAGACGGCAGAAGCAGCTCAGGGGGAGTGCGAGATATGGAACCAGTTAAGCAGATTTCTGGGGACCCCCGACAGGGCACAGCACAGGAAAGGAGAACGATGACGTACCTCTCCTCTCCCAGAACTCCGCCCCTGCCCCCCCCGGCCCCGTCCTGCAGGGCTTCGTGAATTAATCCGCTTAAGCCCGCCTGTACAGACGCTAAGTGTAAACCATCTGCTTATTCGCAGCGGCCCTCAGCAAAGGCAGCCATGAAAGCCCAGCCGTTCTCACCGGACCACTGCGTCTATTCTTGGCGCTCAGAAAAGGCCTCTCTCGGTTTCATTAGGAAATGAAAGAGGGAAACAATAACGTCACGGCACGCCAAAGCCGCGCTCTCCGCCCGACCCAGGACACGGGAACAGGCCAACCCTCTCACAAATCGACATACTAATGACTGCTGCTGCATGTCACATGCCACACGCGTCTCGAACATCAAACGTACATTAAAAAGGTTCCGCTGCAATATCTGCAGCACACAGGCTGCAGCTGGTCCTTGAGCCAGCCCGCCCGAATGCGCGTGCTGGGGCATCACTGTGGTGACAGACGCATTCGCGCTGGTGATCTGTTGCACGTCCACATGTCTCAACGCTGGCCAGCCTGTTAGCCAGCCTGTTAGCGTCTAAAGAGACTCCCACAGGCATTTGCAGTGAGCGCGCTCAGAACTGGCAAAAGGCAAGCCAGCCAATCGGAAGCAGCGTAGCAATGAATGCTTGCAGCGTTTAGCGCTCTCTTTTTTCCAGCTGCTTCCTGTCCCCGTTTTGCTCCCTTCCCCAGAGCTGGAAGGCCTGGCGGTAGGGGTTTCTGCATTAAGAGACAGTCATTGTGCCAGGCCCCGCTCAGGTGTGAAGAGCTCACCTGTGATCTCGATGGCCCTCTTCTTGAAGGTGCTGATGACGGTGCCGTCCTTCCGCCGGAGGAGCGGGCTGCTGCGCCTCTCCGCCACCTTCTGCTTTAACCGCGAGCGTACCTTCAGGTTGGGCTCCGAGGCTGGGGGGGGGCAAAGGGGTGAGGGAGGGGAGAGAGGAGAGGGAGGGGGTTAGGGATCGGATCCTTTCCGACACTGCAAAGCCACCCTGTTTGCTCCTGGACACCTGGTGCCCCCGCAAACTCGAGCAACGTCTTGTGCAGGAAACCAGCGGCCCTCAGGTGGCTACCGGTGATATATATAAAACTGCCAGCAGGAGGCAGTGTGAGGATAATGGGTTCCAGCATCGCGTGCTGCTGGGAGCCTCAAACAATCAATATATGCATGACCCCTCCCTCTTCACCACTGTACCCAATGACTATATATACAAACTGCATCTGGGTTAAAGCGGGAAGCACTTCCTGTGTGGCTCACTCTACAGACATTATCAGTAGTGTGACAATGTGGACAATGTAGCTGGGGTGTGGTGTGGGTTAGACTATACAAATAAAATAAAGCCAAGCCAAGCTCCACAGCTGTGATGGACAGGGCCTTCTGTAGCCATGGGGGAACACAGGAACAACATCAGGACCACGGACAGCATCAACTAGCCCCCATGTTACAGAACTAAAGTCACACAGGCAGCGTAACACACAACAGCACTGGCCAAACCAATTTTCAAATACCTCACATGCTGGTCCTTAAGGTGCACGTGCAAGACTTTCATTAATATAAAGCTTAAGCCTTAATGCTGGATGCATCAAGCCACAAATGTGCATATATACCTGCACTCCAAATAAAATTACCCAGAGTGCACTGGGAAATTGGGTCTGGTTAAGCAACATGGATACATGCAAACTTGTTCCACCAGTACATGGGGTAGAAGAAAATGTAAGACAAAATGGAGTAACCATGTGGCTGAAGTCTGGTCTGACCTTCAATGACGTTTTTAAGCTAACAATTTGTAAAACAAGGCTAAATTTTAAAAGTAGGTCAATACCAAAGATATGGAAATATAAAATACAGTTTAAAAAGACTGTAGGTATGCGGCCCTGACATGCTTAGTCAATGTGTCCCATAGTGTTTCGGCCTGCTCTGAAAAAGCCTTTGTACAGACGGGACCCGCGGTCACAGAGGTAGGAATGACACTTCAGTCCGTCTCTGACTCCAGGGACGCATGGCGTTTGGCAGCTGGTATAAGTCAGGGAGCTGTCGCTCGCCGTGTCCATTCTGGGAACAGCCAAAAGGGCAAAATCTTCGGTTGCCAAGGACGCGTGTCGGACTGTGAGGGGTCAGGAGGTCAGACAGATATGGTGAGGATGAACCGCAAACCTATTTTTGTAGGTGGGGAGTAGGGTGCAGAGCGGGAAGACTGTGTTACTGCCACAGGCTGGTTTTAGACAGCAGGCAGCCGGCTGGATTGTGAGCCGGTCTTTCTTTTCGTAGACGTGCGCACGTGTGAATATGTGCGTGTGTGTGTGCGCGCATGTGTGCACACATGTTTGTATGTGTGTGTGTGTGCGTGTGTGTGTGTGTGCATGTGTTTGGAAGAACAGTGTGTGTACGCGTGTGTGTGGAGGGAGTGTGTGTTTATAGCTGTGCTGTGTGCGGGAGGAAAAATAAAGGGAACAGAATGAAGGGAGAAATAAGAGGAATACAAAGGGATAACTCGAGAAAGACAGGGATGGAGAGAGAAAGAGGGACTGAGAAGTAGAGAGAAAGACGAACGGAACGAGAGAGAGAAAGAAAGAAAGAGACGGAGAGAGAAAAGGAAAGAGACAGGGGAAGGTTGGGGTGGGTGACCCTTATACTGCAGCTGCTCGCTGCTCTTAATGCACTTGCTGGTGGTGACTCATGCTGACTCAACCCTGCTGTCTGCACCCAGCTACAGAAAAACCATCTCCATCTGCCTCTCACATCCTTACTCCACCTCTCTCCACATCTCACATCCCTACTCCATCTCCATCCACCTCTCACATCCTTACTCCACCTCTCTCCACATCTCACATCCCTACTCCATCTCCCTCTAACTGTCACATCCTTACTCCACCTATCTCACAACCCTACTCCATCTCCCTCTGCCTCTCACATCCTTACTCCACCTCTCTCCACCTCTCACATCCTTACTCCACCTCTCTCCACCTCTCACATCCTTACACCACATCTCTCCACCTTTCACAACCTTACTCCATCTCCCTCTGCCTCTCACATCCTTACTCCACCTCTCACATCCCTATTCAATCTCTCTCCACCTTTCACATACTTAATCCACCTCTGTCCACCTCCCTCATCCCTACTCCATCTTCCTCTGCCTCTCACATCCTTACCCCATCTCTCTCACATCCCTACTTCATCTCTCCCATCTCTCTCACATCCTTACTCTACCTCTCTCACATCCCTACTCAATCTCTCTCCACCTTTCACATACTTAATCCACCTCTCTCCACCTCCCTCACATCCCTACTCCATCTCCCTCTGCCTCTCACATCCTTACTCCATCTCTCTCACATCCCTACTTCATCTCTCCCATCTCTCTCACATCCTTACACCACCTATCTCACATCCTTTACTCCATCTCTCTCACATCCTTACTCCACCTCTTTCCACCTCTCTCACATTCTTTCCCCATCTCTTCATCTCTCTCTGTCTTCATTCCACCTCTCCAAAACCCATCTCACCTGTTTTTCGCAGGGGGAAGTCGTCCTTGCTGTCGTAAGAGCCCAGCAGGGGGGGCAGTTTGTAAGAGGGGGGTGTCCCAGGAGTGTTGCTCTGTGGGGGGGAGCTCTGGTCCAGAGAGGTGTGGTGAGCGCCCCTGGGGACCCAAAAAAAAGTCAGTCACTTTTTAAGTGTTGTGAGGAAAATCGGTAACTATACACTACACACTACGTGCCATAGTCCAACACTCACATCAATACCTCCAGTTAACAAAGTGCCGCTCACTCTTTTTAAGGGGCCGATAAATCTTTGAATGAATCTAAAAGGTGGCAGACAGCCAGTCTAAATCAATGGCCCGCGCGTCGAGGAGCGCGCCGCTTGGCCGAAAAAGCACTGCTGAAATCTCAGGGGGCCGCTAAAACTCACAGTAATTTACAGTAGAGCGATGGAATGATGGGATAAGCGCTGTGTACATCCCCCCCCTCCCCCACACACACACACCAGCACTGCTGAGCGAAGGAATGGTTCAGTCCTCCGGAGCACGGCTCTTTTTTACTGCGGAGAAACTCCTGGAGCTTCAGTTTCACCTCTGTGCTGGCGATCGCACCTGCCAGGACAGACAGACAGACAGACGGACAGACGGACAGACAGGCAATCTGTGTGAGAGAGAAGCTACTGCTAACAACCACTACTGACCTGCAATGTGCAAGTGCAGCTCAACTCAAGCAATGCGAAAACTCTGTTTTCCCATCGTACTGTACATGAGCTCATCTTGCACCACAGCCATGCCAGATATGAGAAGCAACCAAGCTAGTGCTGTGCATGCTGGGATATCATTGGCTTTATTAGTGGCTGAGCCATACCTATAAGGTAGCTTCTGTTTGCATATGCACTTGCTATCTCTCATTCTGTCCACTATCTCTGTTAGTTTCCTATCAGACCAAACAGCAAATACAGGAGACACAAAAGTGCCCTAATGTCAGTGTATGTGTTGTAAGTGGCCTGAAGAAGTGGTGTTGAGTGGTATAATAGTGTCTTATAAGACAATGTGGTGAGTGGTATCATGCAAGTGTCTGATGAGACAGTGTGGTGAAAGGGATGAGAGTATATTATGAGACAGTATAATGAAACAGCCTCATAGTACAGTGTCATATAAGTCAGAATAATAAAAGGCAGTAGTGTCCTGTTACAATACAATGCCCAGGTATAATGCCCATAGACTCTTGTTTTAGCCAGTGCAGGGACAGACTCTTGTCTTGGACAGTGTGACAGACTCTTGTCTTGGACAGTGTGACAGACTCTTGTCTAAGAGAATATAGTGACAGACCCCTGTGTATGACAGTGGAGTGACAGACTCTCGTCTAAGAGAATACAGTGACAGACTCTTGTCTTAGACAGTGCAGGGACAGACTCTTGTCTTGGACAGTGTGACAGACTCTTGTCTTGGACAGTGTGACAGTGTGTAAGACGGTGTGTATTAGACGGCACTCACTCTCTTTGCCCTTCTCCTTGTTCCTCAGCATGATGAGCTGCTGCTCCAGCCGCTGCTTCTCCAGCTCCTCGTGCCTCTGCTGCTCCAGCTTCCTCTTCTGCTCCTGCTCCTGCTGCCGCTTGGCCGCCAGGATCTCCTGCTGCTGCTGCAGAGGAGGCGCACGGAGCGTCACACCACCACACAACTACACCACCAGAATCAATCTGCCATGCCACTCTCCCTCATCCACCACCCCGCCACTCTCCCTCATCCACCACCCCCCCACGCCCCCTCATCCACCACACCATCACTCCCCCTCATCCACCACCCCGCCACTCCCCCTCATCCACCACACCATCACTCCCCCTCATCCACCACCCCGCCACGCTGCCTCATCCTGTTGCATGACCCACGTAGTGGCTGGCCCATGCGGGGCAGTGTCCATCGGCTTCCGGACGTTTCCTCACAAGCAGAACACGCTCTAACGGCTAGCGGTCCATTTCCAGGGAACAGATGGGGCAAACGCTCTCGGTCGTGGAACTGCCCAAGTCCCCTGAAGGGGCGCCCCCGGAAATATTTTGCGTGGCGCAAAAAATGAGTCACCCCCCGATACGTAAATTACAAAACAGCAAATCAAATAGTTGCCATAACAACAAAAAATCTGAATTCCTTGGCTTGTCCATATATTTTTATGCAGTAGTTAAACCAGCATGGCTCAGAATCCATTTTAAATGCACTTCTCATTCACAATCACTATAATTTAAACCACTTATGCAAGTACAAATAATTTTTTTCTTTCCTTTGTTTCTTAGCACAGCAGCAATTAAGTTCAACAATGATAATGAACTGACGGTAGACTAATGTTAACTGCAGTAGCACAAATGCATGCTGGTCTCTCAAACTCCTGTTCAGCACTACAGCCCTCCCTAAATGTCGAAACAGGTCTGCGAACTGTTATCCATGAAATTCCAACCCAACTGGTCTTCCCTCTTAAAGGAATTTGACCCACCTATCCGTCATCGACCCTGAAGCCAGCGTGCTGTAATCAGGCCAACTGTGAGCGTGCTCTCCGTGAACGCGCTGTCATCAGTGAGTGCGTCGTAGACGATGGCGTGGTCTGTGAGCATGCGGTCTGTGAACGTATCACCGGCGAACACGCAGTCTGTGAGCTTGTTGCCAGCACACTTGGTCTGTGATCGTATTGTCTGTGAGCGCACGGTTTGTGAACGTATCATCGGCAAACACGCAGTCTGTGACCCCGTCGCTAGCACGTTGTCTGCGGTCGTGTGCTCTGTGAGAATATCGTTGGTGAGCTTGCGGTCTGTGAGCGTACTGTCTGCGACCGTGTGCTCTGTGAGCGTATCATTGGCGAGCGTGCGGTCTGAGAGCTCTTCCCCAGCGACTGCGCAGCCTCACCTTCAGGTGCTCCTGCAGCTGCACCTCGTGCTGGCGGGTGAGGACCTCGTGCTGCTTCTGGAACTCGGCGAAGAGCAGCTGCTTCTGCAGCTCCTGCTGCTGCTTGAGCTGCAGCAGCTCCTGCTGCAGCTGCTGCTCCCGCACTGCCGGGTCCACCAGCCGCGGGTCCGTCCGCAGGTCCACCGGCCCGCCCCCGCCACCGCCCCCGCCCTGCTCCCCCCCACAGCCCGGGCTCTGCATCCCCACCGGGAGAGACGTCTTCACCTCCACTACAGAGAGAGAGAGAGAAAGATGGAAAGGGAGGAAGGATGAGCGATGGAGAGAGAGAGGAATATAGAGAAAGACAGAGGGGGAGAGAGAGGGATGAATGGAGAGAGAGAGAGAGGGGGGGGAGAAAGGTTATCATTATTATTATTATTTGGCTATACATCTCTGGTGTAGTGATATTGGTGTTGTAGGTGTTAATATTCTAGTTGTCACTGGTGAGGTTTATTTCCCAGTTTATTAAACAATTGCGTTGGAAATACTTTACTGGTCACGGCAACAAAACATAATTTGATGTCCCAGAGAGAGATACAGCAGGGCGCTGAACATTCAGTAACTCCTCCACCCTCTATGGCAGGAGATGGGGAGCAAACAATGAAGGAGCACAGGACTGCACCGCCGTCTCAACAGCGTTCTGACGCTACGCTACCGCGACCAGCCACCCGCCCACCTCACACGTGCTAACGGGCTTGATGCTAATAAAGACATGCCTGTTCCTGAAGACAGCCTTACACAGCTTATGGCTCTTTAATATTATTTCCCATTTACACACGGGGTATAAGCAGAAGCATTTCAGGTTAAGTATCTTGCTCAAAGGTACAACAGCTGTGCCCCTCCGGGGAACTGAATTTTCAACCGCTAAGTTTCAAGTCCAGTTCCCTAACCATTATACTACACTGCCATAGTACCCAGTGGTGTTACAGCACCATTCAATGCCTGAGTCAACACACAACTGAAACACGGCAGTTTCAAAACCTCTCTCATTTACGGGAAAAAGGGGACAGCAGAGGATCTGTCTGTGTCTGTGTCTGTGTGTGTATATGTGTGTTGTGTGTGTGTGTGTGTATATGTGAATTGTGTGTGTGTGTGTATATGTGAGTTGTGTGTGTGTGCGTGTGTGTATATGTGTGTTGTGTGTGTGTGTGTGTGCGTGTATATGTGAGTTGTGTGCGCGCTGTGTGTGTGTGTGTGTGTGTGTGTGTGTGTGAAAACGCGTGTGTAACGCGCGGCTGGAACAATCCGAGGCTGAATGTAATTATCATCACTTCAGCAAAGTCTCCCTGCTTCCACTGATCAGAGAACGGTGCATTAAATCACCTCCCCTGAACACCCCCATTGCCCCCCCACCCCCAAATGTGCCCCAGCACTCCCCGCAGGATGCCAATGATGAATATGCGCCCCATATCTCCGCTATACGCTGGTGGTTTGTGCGTGAAATAAATAATGGCGCTGGTACTTCTCTTTCACAAGCATTCCCCTTCCATCAGCGCCATTGTCCTCATCTGGCACCATCTTTACAGGTGTCTATAGCCGGAGCATATGTGCTTATATGGTTCACACTCAGTGGCATTACTGACAGCTCTACTTAGAGAGGTAATTCCTCTCTTCCCTCCACCTTTCGAACCCTTGTCTATTACATCACCATCATAAAGCACATGCTCATAATCAGCGCGTTTACCATGCAAGAGAGAGTGAGTCAGGAGTCCAATCTTATACAAACAGAGCCGGTGTGGGCGCAGGTTTCTGTTTTAGCCCAGTACTGAGATGCCTGATTCAGCTAATTAACTAATCACAATCTTCAATCAAGACCTTGTTAAGTAGAAACAGGTGTCTTGGTGCTGAGCTAGAACAAAAACCTGCACCAACACCGATTCTACCGATAAGATGGGACACTCCTGGCCTAAGTGTACGTACACCCGAGTTATGTGAGCAGCTGTGCCAGACCTGGCACACAGCATTCACAAAACAGTGAGTGCATGCTTTCAAATTTAAAGTGATGCTAACCTAGAACCACAATGCAAATCATAGATTCACACAGCTAACATCCATAAAGCCAGCCGGCTAGAGAGGGCTTCAATGTGGTAAACCTGACAGACTGACACTAGCCACCCCCCCCCCCCCCGCCCCTCAGCTTTTAGTACAGCGAGCAGAATGTACAGGGAAAGTAATAATCCCGTGGTTTTACTGCAGGGGGCGGAAGCCATTGGCTTACAGATAATGAGATTGCTCTCCTTTCTCGGTATCAAAATATAACCCCCAGTGATCTTGTGGGTCACTGAGTCTCAAACGCTGACGTCAGGGAGCCCCGGTTTGCTGGTCAAAGGGGCGTCTGTGGGGCAAGGCCACCAAATTAGCTTAGCACCAATTCCTGAATGGACCTCACCAAATTTGGAGCCCTTGTGAGCTACGTCCACAGTGCGACGATTAGCGATGTCAGAACATGCAAACAGGTTGCTTGGCTTTTGTCAAGATAGAAACAGGAAGCAGAAAAATACCAGTAAATGTATTTAACTATAGCCTGCAAACAACTATCTCGTTGAAGATATTTTTCTGAAGATTTTTGATAGACTCCTCCTATAATGTCCCTATTTTAATTTGGGGATGGTTTCCGAGGGTAACTCTTTGGGAATTAGCAATTTGTGTCGTTCTCCTAAAAGCACCAATTGAAATGAGGAGAAGACTGCTTGAAGCTGTTTGCACATAAATTATTTTATTTATTTTATTTTTACCAGTCAAACAAAGAGGCAAAGCTATACAGAGACGTGAGTAATCTCGTGGTGTCTGTTTAATAATAAAACATGCAAAGTTGAAATATTCTTTAATTCGAATAAAAATACACTATACATTTTTCCATCATACGTTGATGTCTTTGTCCATCTACTACTGCAATGAACGTGGAAACCTGATTGCAGTGTGCATCTGTGCGAAAATGTGAACACAGGGTCCTAGTTATTAGCATCAGCATTGGCCGATATGGCCATACAAATATCGGTTATTGATTGACTCCAGAACTTCTATAAAGTGCATCCATGGATGCAGCAGTCCAAAAGCTGATTTGTGCAGCTGATTATGTCTACGTGGCCAATCGACCTGCATGACAATGACTTAAAAATAGGTTAACCGCCAAAGTGCGAGGGTGTTCTAATTTAAGCGAAAGTGACGCAAAGCACCAGTGATGCTATCAGTGCTGTGGAAAGCCGCTAGAGCGGGGGTGGGGTGGGGGAGGGGGGTCGGGGTGACATGGCCGGTCTTTGAGGTAAAGTCCCCAGGGGTCTGAGTGATTAGTGGACGCTTGGTCCTGGATTGGGCCACTGCACCTCGGAGGCCAGGGGTATTTACGGAAGCCCAGAAAGAACAAATACGGCACGGAAATCCAATTAAGGATACCGTGACAAGTCGCACTACACCGGGCGCCAACTTCGCCGTGCTCTGGAGACGGAGAGCTCCACCACCCTTATCCCACCTTCTCAGACGTGGACAGCACTGTCGGCACAATGCTGAGGGAACACGAGAAGGAAAAAAACAAAAACTAGGGCTGCAGTGTATTACACCGCAAGAAAATCCCAATGCTTCACTCAGGATTGAACCAATTCTCAGAAATCCCTATTTTTTCACCTCCGCACGTCATACAGGATTATCAATAAGCCCTCTGCCGACGTAAAAAATATATATATGTATACAAATCAACAATTACAGGCAACATGGACAACTGAAACGCAGGTTTAAATAAAGACCAGAACCGTTAAGAGGAGCGTGGCGGTGACTGTGATAGCATGTTCTCTTTCGCAGTCGTATAAGCTGGCCTCAGAACGAAGGGTGGAATTCCAAAGCGTCCCACCAACACGCCACACGGCATCTTCCACCTGGCGTGACCCAGAAAAAAGAAAAAAAAAAAACCTGCTCATCAAAAATGCATACGGGCATTATATAAGCAGAAGAGAGGGAAAAGAGGGCGAAAGAAAGACAGAGTAAGAGAGAGAAAATGAGAGAGAGAGGGCATTCCTTGCTTTGCAGATCTAAGAGGGCGGAGCAGGAGGAGCTGGGGCTGATCGATGGGAAAGAAGACAGACACCAGAGAGGAGGTCTAGGGAAAGGCTGGCACGCTCAAATTCACTCATCAGATTATATCTTACTGCACACAGATTACTGTAATCGGCTGGAAAAGAGAGACTAAATATAGCTCCTTCTCACTCTCTCTCCCTCCCTCCCTCTCTTTCTCCCTCTCTCTCTTTCTCTCACTCTCTCTTTCATTCTCTCCCTCCCTCCGTTTGTTTCTTTATCTCGCTCTCTCTCTGTCTGTCCCTCTCTCTCCCTCCCTCCCTCCCTCTCTTTCTCTCTCTCTCTCCTCCTGGCAGTGATTAAAACCACAGCCAGTGACAGAATGTGACGTCTGTGTGATGGAAATGAGGTTATCAGCAGTAAGGCCGGGGGGTCTAAGGGTCAGACTCTGTGCCATTAAGCCAAGCATCAGATCACGTAGCTATTCCCAGTCTTGGTAGCTTCCGGTAGCTTCTATTCGATCAGAGAGAAAGGCTACAGGAAATCCACAGTGTGGAGGAAGCTCCGTACACTCTGTCATAACCAGTAGTGCTCATATGAGGTGGCACTACTGGTTATGAACTAGTGTTTATGTGTATTATGTCCACAGTCTCGCTGAACATTGGTAGCACGCGACCCTGGGTCTGAAGGTTCGACCCAGGGTCTTCGGAGAATAAAATAAATAAAGGTTGGTTGAAGGTAAGCACTAATGAGAGGGTGGGACAAGCCTCTGTGTGTTATAGAGGGGCATGAAGCTGGAACAGAAGTGCAGCTACATCCGTAATTTGCCAAATGTTTTTGGAGAGGGGAAAGGAGTTTATTATTTTGGGATGTGTGACAGGGGGGTTCCGCTGCACTGACTCACCCAATGCGTAACCCCCCTCCCCTCTTCTTCCACACAGAGACCTTCCTTTATAAGTAAACAGAAGTTCTCTCTGCTGATCGGGCGAAGGAATCTGAGTCTCATGGTTAGTCTGACGAGGACGTGCACATCGCGCACGCGAGAACAGAGAACAGACCAGCGCTCAGAGAACAGATCAGCGCTCAGAGAACAGATCAGCGCTCAGAGAACAGACCAGCGCTCAGAGAACAGACCAGCGCTTCAGCTCTTTCAGCTGCGGTAAGCCATGGGAATCACCGCCGTCAAAGACATGAGGCAAAATGTCAAATCAGAGTACATCTGACTGAGGTCATGTGACCCCAGATGGACTAACATAAACCCCAGTTGAGGCAAATCGACACAGAACATTTCACTGCTCATGCACCCTGCCCTGCTGCAGTCTACAGAGGCAGAAAAGGCACCGTGTGCAAAGACACACGTTCGCCCCCGAGCTAAAGCAACCGGAGCATGCAAGCAATGTACCCAGCATGCATTGCACAAACACACTGGGCGGTGAGCCGGCTCTTAGCGAGAGGCCGTGGGTAAGGAACATGCTTGATGGCGATTAAAAACAAGGGAATTAAAGGCCATCAGTTTAGTTTAATCACTGAATGGAGAGGACAGGGAGAGAACTGGCTAAGAGGCTTGTGAGCATTACCCGGGAGGTCCTCACCTCCAGCCAGCCCTTCTGCAGCCAGCTGTAGCCCAGCCAGCCCCCCACTGCTGTGGGGAGTGGAGGACCAACCCTCCCTGTCATTTCTGATCACTGCCCTAAAGCCCACACACCGCTCAGACTACATTTCCCACAATCCCATGGGCACGGCTCCCGTCACATTGACGGACGGCGCAGGAGGGGGAAACGAGCGGTGAATCTGGCAGGGGTGTGGAGCGGGCCGAGGACGAGACGGGCCGAGGGGCATGTGGTGAGGAGGCAGACTGGAGCGGAAAGAATGGGAAATTAGGAAAGGGTCTCAGTTCAAGGTTACAGTAAATAAAAAAAGAAACTCTCAAGATATGAAGTGCCTGAAGGCAGCAAAGGAAAGTTCATCGCTGTGGGCTGCAGTTTGCATTGGGTCGCCGTTGCCAGACGCCCGGTTTTCAACCGAAATATCTGGTTTTCAAGTCATCTGTACATGTCCGGCTTGTGGTCCTGATCGGACAGTGTAGTGTCTGGTTTGAGTAACAGATGGAAGAACTTTAGCATAGTTAGGGCCCAATAGCAGAAGAATTGGGCAGCACTGTAGCATAATGGTCAGGGGACTGAGCTAGTAACCTAAAGGTTGCAGGTTTGATTCCCAGGTGGAACACTGCTGTTCTATCACTGAGCAAGGGACTTAACCTACATTGCTTCAGCATAAATCCAGCTTTATAAATGGACGCTACGTCAAGGTGCTAATAAGTCACCCTGGACAAGTTTGCTAGTGGACATTGTGGACACTGTCTCCTAAATGCCTGTAATGTACAGTAATGTAATGTGAAAGAATGGATTGCAGGGCTGAGACGCCAGCAGACACAGAGCTCTGTACGCGTGTCCGCCAGGTTCGGCCGCGGCGCGAAAAGCTTCCAAGACGGTGGCGGTGCGAGACGAGAAAGCGTCCGAGACGCGCCCGAGGGACGGGAGGAGACGCCAATTAGTGATCGATCCTCCCGCGCCGGCAGACGGCGGATTAAACGCGGCTCCGCGAGACGGAGCTTAAGCGAGCGCCGTTACAACCTGACAGCGGCCTCCTCACGAAAGAGACGACACCGAGAAGCGCGGAGCCCGGAGGCTGACACCTGCCCACCTGCGCTCCACAGCACCCACCATGTTTCTCCTCCTTCCGCACGCACCTGCGCATCGTTTTCTATAAAATATACAGGCTATATTCGACACATAATGAAACCAAAACACCAAGCATACGCTTCTGAACACAAGTTCTTCATTTTCTCACCTCCACAGGTCTCTTTTTTTTTTGTCTGTTTTGCAGAAAGCTCGGATCACGTCATGGTTATTTTCTTCAGTAGCGCTACACCAGCTACACTTCAGAAAGCAGCGGAGGGGAGGGGGGGGGGGTGGGGGGGGGGATAGAAAAAAGCATGAATATTGCTTTCCAAAAATAGAACACAGCGACGTGCGGTAGGAGGCTGCCTCGTCAAGTCTGTTCTCTGCTCTCTCGCCTCGTTAGCCACACACGGAGGGAGAGAGAGGGAGGGAGAGAGACAGAGACAGTGAAGGAGAGAGAGAAAGAGGGGGAGGGAGGGAGGGAGGGAGGGAGAGAGAGGGAGAGGGAGAGACAGAGAAGGAGAGAGAGAAAGAGAGGGAGGGAGGGAGAGAGAGGGAGAGAAAGAGAGAGGGAAAGAAGGAGGGGGAGAGAGTGAGAGGGTGACAGAGTGAGCGCCAGAGAGAGAGAGAGAGAGAGAAAATGGTGCACGCTGAGCGAGGAGAGGTCCTGTCGGTCAGGATGAAATGATGGCGGGACGCGGGGCGGCAGGCCGTATTTAGGGGCGCTGGAGCGGGCGCTCTGCAGTTTGGACTCGGCCCCGGAGGAGGAGGCGTAAATAGCCCTGTGATTTCTGTCCCCCGGCCTCCCTACTGCCCTGGAAGCTCTCAGAGCACATCCTCACTCTGGGAAAAAGGAGAAGCAGCCGCTCGTCAGTGGAAGCCCCCAGAAGAGCATGGCGTGGGGGGGGGGGTGGGGATGAGAGTGAGGGTGGGAAAAACAGACACTGCGCCCCACCACTCTACTTCTGAAACCATTTGTCCTTAAATTGTTCACCTCCACACGTATCATTCACAGGACTATAGAACTGCAGATTCCAGCTGTGGAATCCAGCACTGCATCACGCACTGCTCAGTGTAGCAAGCAGGAAGGAAAATAAATAAAATTTGTTGGTACACGGTGAGATCAAAGAGGATGGAGAACAACAATAAGGAGCTCCCCATGAAGACTCACTCGCTCCCAGACTTGAAGCCTGAAAGTTTGCCTTTTGCCTCCAGAGAGTCTGGCCGGGCTATGTGCCAGTTTCACCGACCAATTTCATCAACCTTGACGGGACATCAAACTGCAGACATTTTTTAAATGTCTTTTTTAAAGACCCACCTAGTCTCTGCTGCATCATCTGTCCCATGTATCTGTTTTTCTGTCAGAACATACTATCATTGCGTTTTTGTTTTTTTTTTTAAACTTTGTTAGGCAGCCTTGGGCTCTGGAAAGGCACTCTATAAATAAAATATATTATTATTATTATTATTATTATTATTATTATTATTATTATTAACAAGCTAGGAGTCTCCAAACCTAATGCATGAAAAGCTTACTATAATTATTATTATAGTCAGGGGCAGTTCTGTTGGGAAAAGGTTCATGTGTTTTCCTTTCTCAGTAATCTCAATAATAAATAAAGGCTAAAAAAAGGAGCAAAAAATCTGACCAGTTCGGCCGTTTTCATCGCTGCTGCTGAAACATAAGAGCATAAAAACTCCGGCCTTCTCTCCCATGCGGCCGAGGAAGGGGAAAAAGTTTGACAAACCCGCATTTATCAACCTGCATACCAGTCCCAACGCAGGAGGCAGATTCCCCCCCCCAAAAAACGCAGAGCATAAACACGGCAAGGATAAAATATTAACAGAGAGCCCCGGCCAGAGCGGCCGCCGCTGTTTGTGTGTTCTATAAATGTTCGGCCATTGACGTCAGGCGCTCGTACGAGGGGGGAACGTTGTTTTCTCTCCGCGAGTGGGTAAACTTCTCTGCGTGATGCGGAATTCATTTTGCAGCCATTTTTTAAGGGGGGTGGGGGGGGGGTTCCAGGATACATCCCAGATCAAACAAAAAAAACGTAGCTGGAAAAAACGACTAAACTAAACTAGGCATAAACTAGGGGAACATGTTCTATAAATAACTTTGCGCACACCTTTTATGAACTCGCGTTTGTTCATGTCAAAAATAAGACCTTTAATCTCGAAAGTGAATGCATTCATCTTGAGAAAGATTAAAGAACGGCGAGCTTTGTGAAGCAATGTTTTTTTCATGAGACTCTCATTAAACCTCAGCTGTTCCAGTTTGCTGAATTACAAGCAGCAAGAATGAACGAATGATCACGCTAAGCCAAATGTTGATCTTGTCAATTTATACTATTGCCAAATTGTAATACACCATATCCAGCAAAGAAATCTGACTCAGTGAATTAATTAATGCAGAGCAGCGGGGTATCGCAGTGTTCAGGAAAGCGCGTTTGCATCCTCCGGGCTGTGGGTGTGATTCCCAGGTGCGACACCATCGCTGTAGCCCTAGGTACTGTTTCTTCAGTAAATATCCAGTTATATAAATCGACTGCGTGTAAAGAATCTCTCTTTGAGAAGTCGCTCTTGATGAAAGCTTCTGCTAAATGCCTTTAATCTGAATGTCACAAAGGTTATAAAATGGGTTGTTTCAATCCTGGATGCTGATTGGCTGAGACTACGTTCTACGGTGATTATAAATCCAATACAGCAAAAGCCATTCAAGCAGCCTGTTTGTAAACAGTATCACTCCACGCACAAACCGTTACTTATGAAATAAAATTCAGAAATAAATAATACTGGGTCGTTAATAGTTTCTTTATGTTGTAACCGTTTTATAAAAGTGCTATGGCACTCGAAGCCATGCGGTACAATGAATACTGACACGCGTCATGCCTAACAACTCCCCTGTAGCTGCGAATGTATTCACGATACTGCACGGCCTCCAGTGCTGTATTGCTGTATTAGTACCTTCAGTTCTAGTACCATGCCATTCCATTAGTACTTGGTGTGTTGGCTAATGAGACTAGCCATTGTCAGTTCCAAGCATATGAGCACCCGGGAAGGGTATTTGGAGGACTTTGAGAACAACAGAACCACCCCCCAGCCCCCCCAGAGGAGCCCTGAGGACGCGAGCCCGCTCCCATGGGCCCTTTCGGGATTCAAATAACTTTATTTGTCAGAGATAAAAATAACGGCAGGCTTTAATGAAGTCGGACATTCTCCCAGGCTAAAATAAAACCCAGAGGTCTCCCCCTGACCAGCACAAACAGCGAGGACCGCCCAGGGACAATCTGTCCCCTAAACATTTTTAGGGGGTGCACAGAAATCCGGAGCTGTAAACCGGAGGGCTGCAGAGGACAGTGTCTGATGGATGCTGCTGCGCGTACTCGCCTGGTTTGGGTTACGGTGGGGGGGTGGGGGGGGGCACAGCTACGGTATATGCTCGGACGGATACACGATCACACCTTTTTGGCTTTCGAGCAGCTGCTGGCTAACATTAAAGCAAGCTCCAAACTGCAGCACGTACCCTGGGCATGTTATACTGGCCAAAATGCCAAACACACACATGCAGGTCGTGTTCCTCCATGCACCATGTTCCACTGGCCAAAATGCCAAACACATACATGCATGGCATATTTCTACATGCATATACACCCACACAGGCCGTTACATGTGTGGTCACATGTAAAGGTTGCCCTTTAACCTTTTGTGGTGTAAGACCACAAATATGCAAATATGTCCTTAACTGAACATTCCAATGCTGATGTAACAATCGCTACTGGTAACTGAAAGCAAAGGAGTTCTAGAACACTGACTTGGAATGTTGAAGAAAGGTTCCAAAAAAAAGCCTACTCTTCAAAAAAGAGCACAAGGAGTAAAGGAGGCCAGGTCTCAGCCATGGTTTATCCCACTGGCCTGTTTTTGATGCCATGTGGGGGAGCCTTGAGGCCTCCGTCGCCGAGATGCCGTCCTGCCTGGCGACAGCCTCAGCGCGAGCCAATTAATCAATGCTCAGAGAGCGGGCGAGCGGAGGATCCGGGGCACGCCTGGAGTTCCCCAGCCCGGCCCGCCGCTGAGGATCCCGCCGGCTAATGAGTGCCAGGGGACGGCGGGTCTGCCCGGCCCTCCTGGCGTCAGGCAGGATGGATGTACAGGAGATTCCTCCTCCTCTCGGGACGCCTGTCCGGAAACGCACTTCTTTTCTTGGTCTCCCGTTTTCGATGCGGCCCCACCCTTACGCCCTTATGCAAGCTCAAATGCAGGAGCAGGGATGTAAATAGCAATGCTAATGTGCAGCAGACTGATCCGCTCCAGGTTTTACATCATGCGCATTTGTGTACAGGTGGGCTCCACCCAGCAAGCCAGCACAGCTTCTTGTAAAACCTGGAACGACACGCATGGGAGTGCAGCTGTATGCACGCAAATACAAAAAAAACAGTAAAATGGAAAATGTGCACAAGGTCAAAGGTCACAGGACAAACCCAGTGATAATATTCCTTCTGGGGGCCACCACCGTGGATGTTTTTTCACTTGTCCACCTGAGAAAGCTGTGCACAAACATTACACAACTAACCCCGCGTATATAAACACTCACACCGTACCTATATTCTCCACAGACCATTTCCAAGAAATGTTAGAATGCGCTCTTAGCATACTCTAACCGACCGCAATTTAATTTTACATCCCTAATAATAGCTGACCGCATCGACTCCACCAGTATGCTTTGCATTAGCGTGTGAAGAAGACGCGCAGAACGTCAGCGCTGCATATTGCATTCTATAAATGTCGGTATCTGCAGCGTTGCCTTTGCTAGATGTCCCAGCACCTGCTAAAGCCAAGCTGTTCCTCCCCTGAAGCCGGGTGCAAGGAGATGTACAGAAATGAGTCAGGCTCCTCTGTCCTCCGGTACAGGTTTGACTGACGGCTGGAAATGGTCACAGAGACGGACAGTGACCCGAGGGGCTCTGAATCACTCCGCACCAGGCGGCTGACGCCATCACCCCACCGCTGGAGAAACGTCATTCCTGCAGCCGCCTCGGCACAGATGACTCACTTTCTTCCCCGCAACCAGGCATGAGCACCAGAACCTCAGGTGTTCCAGAAATAAAATAAAGCGCCCGAGCCTTGTTCTGGGCAGAGCTCATCAGGGCATGGTTACACCACGTTTACCTTAGGCCTTCCGTTATCGTTTCCTTGGCTTTCTATTAAAGCTCATTCTGAACAAATGCAGAACCCCTGAACACTCAAAACAGCATGCGCAGGCCTCATGAATGAGGTAGTGGATCAGCGTACGAGAGAGTGACAAACTGGCACCAGCGATATCTAGCTTAGGCCACTGCAGGGATACTGATGGGTCATGTGGAAGGTGTATCAAACTACACAAGCGTCACCCAGGGCTCAGGTTAACCCCCCACAAAGCCATGTCCTCCACCAAGGTCCTCCACCAAGGTCCTCTTTGGTGCCATCGAATCAATCCGCACGCTTACACAGAGCAGAGGAATCTCTGCCAATTCCCCACGTTTGGTATTCCAGGTTACAGTAACTGTGTTGTGAGGACAGTTCTGCAGTAGACCGTGAAGGCCCCGTGGCAGAGTGAAAGTCGAACAAGCCTTGTTGAGATGTTCCGAGGTGCGTGCGGCATGAATGCCTCTTTGCCCGTCCTCTCCAGGCAGGTGGGATTGTGGGTAGAAAAGGGTACAAATTCGCTCACCTTGGAGTGCTCTGGGTGAGAGGTAGAGGTTTAAAGTTTCTAAAGAGGCTATAAATACCCCCCGTCTCTCCCTCGCCCCCCTCCCCCCGTTCACGACCCACGGGACGGGAGGTGAAGCACAGTTTAGGGGACAGGACATCGGGTGGGGGGGTGGTAAACAGGAGGGGTATGTCATGCTTGTTGTTGCGCCAACAACAAAAATAGCGTGGCTCAGCCGAGGGCGGGTGGCGGTGGCGGGGGGGCGTCGAGTCGGAGTGAAGGCTATAAAAAGAGCGACTTGTTTTAGCAGCCTCTTAAAAATAAAACCGCAAATGTTCCCGCACCCTCGTGCCACTTGGCCCGTTCCAGCTCAGGGCTCCAGTGAGTAACGGCGCCGTCCTCTCCCAAAATCCTCCACCTGCTGCCGCCGTCGCCCATAACCACCCCACCCCCGACCTCGCCACAGGCCGGTCACTCCAGCCATCTGTTTCAGCGCCGCTTCTCACTCCACGGCGGGGCTGTAGCCTCTGCACTCTGGCTAACGCGGCGGAGTCACCGCTAGGCTCCGACAGCACCTGCAGTTAGCAAAATATTTGGCGGCGATAAAGCGAGGGGAAATTACAGTGCGGGCTTCCAGCGGTGCAGTGGGGACCACCTCCCAGCGCGGTTGCCAGATTGGGGGATCCAGCTTCGTGCGCGCGCAGACTGCCCAGATTAGAGGACGGGCGCGAGCTGCTACGCAACAGCTAACGTCGGCGCAGCTGAATCAATGCCCGAGAAAACCAGCCCAAACATAAGAGCATAAGAACATCACGAAGACCAGAGCAGGCCACTGGGTCCAACACCGCCTCATCATTTTGCTCATATTTATAATAACAGCAACAAAAAATACCTGAAATATTAAAGAAAATATTTAGACCAGGTGCACACCCCTTGCATGGAGCCTTCGGGCTCACACGGCCCTGTAGAGTCATGGTGCTTTCAGACAGAGGTGTATGCGTGGGACAAAACCCATTTCCTTTTGCCTTGGCTAAAAGCAAATCAACTTCTACCCTTCTACCCCAACTTCAACGTAACGCAGCGGTCGATATGTTTATGTGCCCATTTTTAAAATGAAACGGGGAGATGCTTCTTATCTGTACTTACATCAAATTGGCGTGAAAGTTTAATAACGTTCTGCTCAGCTATTTGTAAGGTCAGCGATGTTCGTCAGCCCAAACCAGAAGGGCTCCAGTGAATGTTCCACAGGGCTACTGTATCGTTAGCAGCAGCGCTATTCGTCCTCCAGCCACCGGCTGGTTCGAGGGCCAGATAAACGGCCCACACTCCAGGCCTGAGACCAAATCCCGTCATTTGAGCGATTAGTCAACGCCAGTTTCTATGGATCATATTTTTGGCTTTGATGAGACCACGTCTTCACTCACACTCAGGCACTACAGGGAAGAACCCCGCATATCAGAGCTATTCAACTGGCAGTCTGGGTACCAAATACGCCACAATAGAGACGTACTCTGGGCGCTTTCAATAAAAACGCACGTCTATTATTCAAAATGCATCAAAAACTGACAGAACACTCAGTAGGCTAATTATATTGTTTTTCACAGATGTACAACAGACCTTATTCATCGTTTTAGGAAGAGAATGTCACCGGCCTAAATGCATAAGGCTTTTATATTGTTTTCATAGATGTACAATAGGCATTTGCATTCATATTGAGGCATTTAACAGACACTCTTATCCAGAGCAACTTAAGCAGTTTATAATACATTTATTATATAAAGTCCATTAATACATTTTCAGGGCTCTACAGTGCTCCAATTTAAGAAGGATGTGTGTTAACAGGAACAAATCATTTAGGAGCATATCTACAAATTGGGATGCATTAGTCTACATCCCAATTAGCAGAGGTTAGGTAGCACGTGATAAGTTAGGAGCATATGTGCTCCTTGGAAAAAGGAGATCTGCTGAAAACATACAGGTTAAGCACCTTGCTCAAGGGTACAATGGGGCCTACCTGAGAATCAAACCTTCAGGTTACAACCCCAGTTCTCTGACCGCTACACTACACTACCATCCCTTATTCATACATCATTTCCATCCCCACAAAGAAGTTGTTTAAAAACCCTGTTAGGAAAAACGAGGACATACGCTGTTATACAGCTGAAACGACGTGGTCCTGCCAGCAGTGCTCTCGCTACGCTCCGTACGCGGACGCCGTCGACCTCGTCCCAGTACAGGCCGGCTCTCGTCTGACGTCACTCCGGATCATTTGGCACGACCCCGGCGAATCGATGCCGCGGGGTCGGCGTTCAAGGCTCGGAACGTCCGACCGCTCAGCGGTGGCGCGGAGACGGAGAACCGCGCCCGGCGACAGCAGACGCGAGCCGCGGCGAAGCTTCCGGGACAGCCGAGAGCTTCTCCCCGTGGCGGCCCCGCGCGACCTGGCGAAAAACCACGCGGCAGTGGGTGTGCTGAAATGCCAAGGACCCAAATTAATCAGGGGCTCGGCACGGAGGCGTTCTCTGCACAACGGCCCGGCGCAGATTCTCAGTGTCATTTCACAAGCTGTGCTCCAAAAAAGAAATGCCAATATATCACACCAACTGGGGCCAACTCTGCTAGTTACCAGAATCTTCACCAATGTCAGCAGACTGCCAAAACCTACTCCGTTCAGTGTGACGCGGGACATTTACAGTGCGTGTTCTGAGAAATCCTAAGCAGGTAGAATATTCATGCACGGATTCACGATACACAGATTCAATCTTAAAGAGGACGGCAGTGCGAGAAACTGTAAGTGTAAAGGCATGTTACATACATGCACACGTGGCCCATTAAAAGTGCATTCACTTTAATCTGCCCTGAAACCCTTTTTTTCAGACTGGGTTTAGAATCTCCTTGATGCACAATGTCACACACTGTCTAGTGGGCATGGCCTGGCCTGTTTTTAGGAGCATTTGGGGGGTGTCAGACCCTGCCCACTGCCCCCCCCCCCACCCTCCTCCTGTTGGAAGCGCTATTATTGGACTGCTACTCCTCCTATTCTGAAGCATGAAGCACCCCTCCACTGTGCAGTAAACACTGGGATCCCTGAATAATTCATGCGCTATCCTGACTGTGCCCCCCCCCCCACCGCCCCCGAGCTTGCTGCTCACACTCTGCTTCTCAGTTGGAGTGGAGGAACAGGAGCGAGAAAGATTATCTTCTTTTCACACAAAACACAACCCAACGTTTCCAAAGACAAAAAAATGACGTTTCGACACAAAAAGCGGATCCACTGCCTGTACAGAATACATGTCTTTGGCATCTGCAAAGAAGACACCAGTTATCTGCATACTATTATTTATAAATTGTAGAGGAAGTTTTATTAGACAGAAGTAGGACTGGGTGTGGGTGATCTTTCATTCAAAATGCATAACTGTGTATGTATAAAGGACTAGCCATTATGTTTTGGGAGAAAATTCTGCGCCTCTTTGTGAGTAGAAATGCATAATTTCTCGTCTTTGTCTCCCGTTTGCCCCACCCTCTCACCCCTCATTTCTGTTCTGGCTCTCGTACTCAAAGGATTATTACTGAAATGTTGTACCTTTGACTTACACGAACGTTAACCATCCACAATACCTTGTAAATCTTTACAGTTACGTTTCAACGCCTGACCTCTGACATGACCACCCAGAGTGCAGTTCTGTGGCTCAGTCGAGCTCTACTACGACATGGCTGGTGTCAACAGTTCCAGGATTTCTCAGGCTGCCACGGAGTACGCACAGCCAGAGAGAGGGATGTGAATAATAACTGCCGTGAGGTCACACGGTCATCCACTCACTTGCAAATCCATAATCCCACTAATCCGAAACGATTCGGCCGCTCTGCCGGAACTCTTTCCCGTTGCGTAATCAAGGTTCAATTAGTCAAAGCGGTCCACGCCAAACCGGTGTTTGTTTTGTTCTTTTTTTGCCATTACGTTTGTGTAAACCAAGCGCCGCGTCACCGTGACAGTGATCCGGCGCTCGAAGCAACCGTCAATCCCCGGCTCTGAGACAGGCACACGGTGATCCGCGTTCCCGTACGGCTCTGGGCGCTAAAAAACACACCTCGTAAAAAAATTTACTAAAATCTAAAGACTAACAGACATACATCGATGGACTGATAGACAGAAGCCGAAAAAATGTAAACAAAACTTCAACACCTCTCTGACGAACGCCAACTCGTGCAAGTTCCTCTGATTCAAGATGGGTTTCCGGGATTCTGTCCCCATCAATTAGCAAAGTTCCCCTCATAACTTCATTAACGAAGAGGCCAACAGTACAGAACTCATAATTTGCTGCTCAGCAGTATGTGCTTTGGTCCAAACACGTGGGGATGAAAGGTCTAGCGAACAAAGCCCTTCTGTGGTGACCCGTCAAGTCCGTGAAGCTGTACTTCCTCTTCTTATAAGGCCTTATAAGGCTTCACACATTCCTTCCCTCAACATCAGGCTGTCTTTAATAAACTCCGTATTTGTTCAGGTTAAGAGGTCGCCGCCTTCTAAGTTTCGAAAGGCAACAAAGGGCACCTTTCAAGGTTGCTGGCGTTTTGTAACCGGCTAATGTTTACATAATCCCGGTACAAAAACCCTAAACTCGGCTCTCGAGCACGCTAACAGAGCACGGACACCAGCGGCTACACAAGCAGCCCAGCGGACCAAGGAGCCTTCCCCTTTCGGCTATGGACGATACACAGAACATCGTCTGACCAAACGAGAAGTTAACACGGGTTAACACGACTGAAAAACTGTCAAACCGCCCCATCCTCCCCCCCGCCCTCCCGTCCGCACAGACCATTTTACTATAAGACAGAAATTGTGTTGTGGTGATTCTATGCAGAATAGCTGCTGAGAAGCTGAACTTGCAACACAAAGGCGGGAGATCACACATTGCCATACAACTGTGCCCCCAGAACTTGAAGCACTTACTTAAAACTCATCTCTCCCAAAGCTCTGAAAGTTTCACTGAATAAAGAAATATAGTTCGGACAAGAAAATAAATAAATGTAAGGCGGTTTCATTTTTTTCCCACAAACAAATCCCCCAGCCCTCATCCGCACCAGCTCCAGGGTTCAGGCCGTAGCAGCCAAATCCGGCAGCGTTCTGCTCACACGACCGCGAAGCCGTACGCGCGGCTTTCAGCCGGATGCACACCTGTCCCTCTCAGCCTAACCCCCCCCGCCCCCCCGCCCACCCGCCCACCCCCTCCGAGACTCACCGCTGCTGGGGGTAGCAGGAGCCCGGGTCCTGGACAGCAGCTCAAGGGGCTGCTCCCGGCTGGACGCGGCGTCCGAGGAGAAGCAGGATTCCGTCTCGTAAATCGTCTGCAACATCGCGCAAAGCCCCGGCACGGTGGGCCTCAAAAGCATGCCAGTCCGATGGAGTGCCAGGACACGAGCGAAGAAAAACACGTGCGACCCTCGACCAGACAATAAACAACCGCAGCTTTAAAGGAAAAAAAAAAACCCTCCTAGATATCTAAGAAAACAAGCACACAGAATGGAAAAAATGTAAAAATAAATAAAAAAAACAGCACTGCACACTCTTTGGAAAGTCAATAAAAACTCCAGACCACCGGCTGGTATTTGTTTACCTATGCTGATAAAAGGATCATTTGAGGGGGGGTGGGGTGGGCAAGGGAGTAAACTAAACAGCGGCTAGCTAATCTGAAGTTCTCTCCAACGGTCTTGAAACAAGAGTAACGGATGGAAACTGGCGAAAAAAGTACCAAGAGGCCAGTTAAACTTCCATCCGACCCCACTGGCGTGGACGTGGGGCAAACGAAAGCAGACGGGGACGGAGGTGAGCCTTTGTATCGGAACCGGGGCGGAAGATGAAAGAATTCCTACAGCGGAGATTCGGAGATCAGTATTCCCTTCTTCAGGTCCTCCCCGTTAGTGCCGTTCAGAGGCTTGTGGCCCGGCGAGGAACGGCGGAAATCCCGCCAGGAAAATCCGACAGAACCGCGTCGAGGCGGGGATGACGGCGGAATCTCATCAGGCGCTCGGCGTCCGAAAGCAGGCGAGTGCCGCTGCTTCACCCGCTCCCGGCTTTCCCCGGAGCGCTCGTCATCGCTAAGCCTCTCCCGACCTTGCTCTCTTTCTCTCTCTCTTCCCCGGTTTTTCAGCCAGGCGCTTGTGAAGGTGGGCTCGTTCTTTTAAATAAAAAAAAGAAAAGGGAAAAAGGAGGGAAGAAAAAACAAAACAAAAGGCAGCCTTGTCCTTTCAGAGATGATGCCAAAGAGGAGATACGAGGTCCGAGACGCGCGGCGCTGCGGCCGACTGTCCCCGAGCAAGGGGAAGTATGGAGAGAGCGTGGAGGAGGAAACGCGAATGAGTGAGAGAGACAGTGAGAGAGAGGGTGAAACAGTGAGAGAGAGACAGTGAAAGAGAGAGAGAGAGAGAACAGCTCTGGAAGCAGGCTGGTCAGTGATAGCGGTACACACCTCTCTCCTCCTCCTCCTCCTCCTCTTCCACCTCCTCCACTACCCTCTCTTAACAAACACAAACAGCCTCGGTCGCGATTAAAGGGGAAGCTGCCGCTTCGACGAGCCAGACCGCGGTCGTCTCCACCGCGACGAAAAGCAGCAGGAGCTCCAGAAACACAGCCGCCGATGACGCCGCTGCTGCCGCCGCTGCCGACTACGTTCTTTCCTCTTTTCGATTTGTTGCTTTGTCTCCTTTGTTGTTTTGTTTTTTGTTTTGTTTAGTTATTTTTTTGGTTTTGTTTTCGTCTGAAAGACCCCTCACCCCTCCCGCAGGGGCTGTGGGGGGGAGGGCAGAGGGAGTAGGAGAGAGCCGGGAGTTTACAAACAGACTGGGCTGTGCGACGAGCCGGGGAGGCTGGAAATAGAACTGGAGCAGCAGGGGGAGGGGCGGGGCCTGGCTATAAATAGAGCCGGGCGCAGGGGAGGGGAGGCTCGTTCATGCAAACGGCGATGGCCAATCAGGCGACGCAACTCCCGCGACCGCAAAGGGGACTGTGGGGAGGGGGGGCTTGTTGGTGGGGGGGCAATGCTGCTTGCACCAGACCCAGGCACTGCTCTGACACACATATCAATGCAGACACACAAAGGCGCACGCACACACACACACACACACACATGCACGCACGCACACCCACACACACGCGCGTGCTGCGGTTACACAAGAACACCTGTCTGCACAGGCATTAAACACAATCACACTGTGGCACCAGTCGCACAGGAGTACCTCAGTGGCTCCACAGAAAGAAAAACAACGCAGGTGTGTCAGTTCAGCCGAAATCTACCACGAGGCAGTTTCAACAGAGCCCACCTATTTTTAAGCATATATCCTCCCTCCAGTCTCCACGTTCTATTGCAAATGCCTTCAAGATATTGCTCAAAAAACACCAGGCTGGAGTGCTCTCTCTCAACCGGAACAAATCCACCCCTCCACTGTTCCTTGCCAAAGCCCGACGCCACAGCGTCGACGCAGCACTGGACGTGTGCCTCAAGGTCACACCGTAAGCCTCCCAGAGACCCCGCAGGTGGGCTCCGCTAAATCCCGACTGGCCGCGTACGCTCGCAAGACAACAGAGCGCAGCTGTAACCCAACGCGGTTCCCTGCTATTTTGGCTCTAATGGCTCCCTCCTCCCCCCACCTCGATAAATGCCTAATGTAAGACTTAGGCAGTGGACCTGTGCAGGCCCCACAAACTGTTCCTTAAAGCTGAGCTTGGGCGAGGAAGGGACATCCGCCCTCCAAGTTTTGGAGTGCGTTCCTGGCCTTCACACGGGGAGGAACGCCTTCCTCACAGGGATCGATTTAACAGCGCACAAGCAGAGACGCAACCGGTGCCACACCCACAATTCCAATTCAGGAGGGAAGCGCCACTTCCTCTGTTAACAGGGAGGGTCCCGGCAGAGGGAGCTATTCCATGGTAATCCACGCATCTGCTAACTAAATCTAAGGCTGCAATAGCTGAGCCATAGATATAATCATATATTTCCTTCACTACTTCCTGCACACATGATATAGCACTGACTATATAAATATTATACATCAGAGCACATTACAACACAAAGATAATAGGGGCATTTTGTACTGACTTTCAATTTTCTAAATGTTAATATAGCCCACATACTATAGCCTACACTGTGACAGTCCCAGAAATCCATGCTCAACGGTTCCATGCATATGAAATTGCAGATGAAAAATCTTATGTAAAGCTAATGCTGCTCCAAACATTCTCCTGGAATTTCAGTGGCATGTTTAATACTAAATTTAAACTTGAGGCGTGAAATCAGAAAGAAAACGAGGACCTGTAAAATAAAAAGGCACTCCGTACATCCCAAAAGGTGCAAATGAATTTCTCGCACAGTAGTTAAGATGGTCTGCTACATACACATTTTTAGACAATTAAATACATTCATATTTTTCCAGACCAATTGGTTTTAAAATCTGATGCACTTACAGATTTAAGAATTTAAGTGTAGTGTTTGTATGATCCCAAAACAATTCCAAGCCTCTTCCTTTAGCAGAGGACCAGTGCATTCATACATACTGCTGAACTCCCAAGGGATGTTACAGACCAAAGCAACATCTAGGTTCAAGCCTGGAGACTGACATGGTCAATGCAAAACAGTCATTTTGTAGTCAGTTGATCATTTTTGGTCTATTCTGGAGTCGGAATGCAGAATAATATTTGGGTTCTATTCGCATCAGCCAGTAAGCTAACATACAAGTTCCAGAGAGGCAACATTTTCTGTGTTTCAACGATGCTGTACATTGCTGTAAGTGAAGAAGTTATGCACAAAACAGTAGCCCAATCATAGACATCTGAACCCTTTAAAAATATTATTCACTATATATATATATTTTTTTTTTTTCAATATAATTTTTAACAGGCTCCTGCAACCAAAACAATTTTACCCCAAACCAATAAATAATAATAAAAAACATTTCACGTCGACAGTCTTTGAGGTTGTGTGGTTGTGACTGTGCTGTGTAAACGTGTTTAACTGCCTGTGAGTGTGAGCTTGTGCCACAGGATTGGCCTTGTAAATGGCCAGTGACCCTACTTAGCACAGGGGCTGAATGACCTGGCAGGATCTGCTGACGTCAGCGGCATACCAGCGAGGAACCGAAGCTGAACGGAAGATAAGTTGACCGGACGCTTGCTGAAAGTCCAAGAGAATAACGCTGGGATTTGGATTTAGCCCCTCCACAACAGCCACGCCCCGATTCTAATCCCAGGGGAGCGGTGGTGATGTCACACATTCAGAGAGCTGAAGCTGGGGTGTGGTCCAGGGTGTAACAAACTGCCACCGCTGATGGACCAGCAGCCGTAAAGCGTGCGCCACCCCGCTTCCGGATACCTTCCGTCTCGCCTGGTTCTCCCCTTGACATAATGGACAATTTGCTTATCTAAACGTAAATTAGACAAAATGTTATATAGACCTACACAAACCTCGCACTCAACCACAATGTTTCGCTGGGTCTGAGGGAAAAATCCTTAGTCCACATTTTCCAAAATTCAAACGCCTGTGCGTTACTGTCTTAACAGGCCAGACGCGTTTCTCGTAAACCAGAAACCAAAATCCCTTGTGCAAAATTCAAAATTCAAAGGCTTTTACCACACATTTGCATTCTCGTGTCTTTGGCTTTGGACTTGACATTTCCCATCAAAACTGAAAGCAAGGGGAGTTGCCTTAATGAAGCTCAGCAAACTGCTAAACCCAGCCCCCTCCCCCCCATCCCCCCGACAGTACTCTACAACAGCCCCAGTTATTTATAGATGAATGTACTTTTGCTGTCTGACGTGGACTGGGTGTATAGTTAGACTCAGGGAACAGGCTTGTTTTTAAGGCATGAACTCATCCAGTTAATGTCAAGGACTTGTGCTATCTAGACAACACAAAAGTGGGGAAAAGGGAAGATGTTTTTTGGACAACCCCCCCCCCCCCTGCCCCCCAACACACACACTGAGCATTACCCAATGAAAGGGCAGCACATTCATTTTTATGGGAGGATAAGAAGAAAAAAAACAACCAATTAGCATCAAGATAAACTTTCAATCAGCAGGCAGATACAATTTTGCTATTTATTCAGGTTCTACAGAAGTTCTCCACAGAAACATAACATAATTTTTTTAGGCTTGAATTCAAAATCACACACTGGGTGAGATTTTTCCCATGATTAAGACAAATGACCTTCAACTAACTCCTGACAACATAAACGGATAACATGCCAAATGTAACCAGCATTAATTCCCCCTGACACAGTGGCTGAATAATGATCAATGGCTGGCTATTTAAAAAAAAGATTAATTATTAATATTTGCTTCCCTGACGTGCTCATCCAGTGCAATTTACACAGCTATTTATACGACTGCATATTTACAGAGGCCACGCTCGGTTCAATAGACACAACCCTGCCTTGACATCACAGTTTCCGGTGATTTACAACCTAGTCAGAGAGTGGATACAGAGGCACAATGAGTCAATTCCATTCAAGTCCCAAAAAAGTGGCCAAAACCAAGTGCGTTTTTGAAGCTCACTTCCTGGTCTTGTTGAGGGACATTGCTCAGTCGGCTCCAGTATAGGTGTTTCAGCCAACCATTTCAATGCAACTCAATGGTAACAATACAGTCGAAATACGAAGTCAATAGCCTACTTTTTACCCCACAAGAATATGCAGCCACAATAGGTGTTTTTCTTTGTCTAATGTCTCCCCATGTGCCGACTTGTGTTAACTGGACAAGACTGGAATATTTTGTTGATGAATTAGGGACGAATCAGTCTGCATCACTGCCGAGGCAGTATCTCACGCGCTTACTAGTGGACAACTGGACTTTATGCCCATATAAGGGTCTCCCTTTTCCCTACTGTGCAGTTTCGAGCTCCAATTTGCACAACACACACTTCTGGGCTTCAAAATGGTATTAACCAAGCCCACAAAGATTCGATGGGTGACATCAAAGTGACTTGGTCCATACTTTTTCTAGCTTACAGTTCCAAGCAGATAATTCTAGAATCCTGCGTGACATCATAGATAGATGACTGGGCCAATCAGTCAAGCGCCTTGTGTTCTGGAACCATGACCGAACCTGTCCACAAACACAACACAAACAAATATTTAACATGTCTCCAGGTGAAATTAGGTTTGACTGAAAGCACACGCAGTACAGTTCTAATGTTCCACCGTGTTTTGTCCTATGAACCCCAAACTTCACCACAAAAGCTTAGTTATAGGTACAAGCACTCAATGAAAACTTTAGGAAAAGGTTTTTTTCCCCCATTTTTGACCCACAACACAGAATACCATAGTTTGCATGGCTGTGAAATTTGACCAGGCAACTGCCTTCAAAGCTGGTCAACAGGTTTAACCAATGACAAGGGAGGGTGCAGGTATTGACTAAAACTTATCTACACCAAGCAGGAAGCAGACGTTAATTAGCTTTAGAGTGTGTGGTTTACGAACAGCATTTCACGGTGCTCTGTACGTGTCTACTTTCACTGGCTCAGTGGGAGCTAATGCAATTACCACATTGCTGAGAGATTGAGTCTTTACCCCATAAAAACTCCCGCAAAGTCCACACCCAAGAGAAGCCATTAGTAGTTAATAGCTATTCAATATTTCTATGCAGAGACTGAAAAATGGCAGTCTTAACTTGCCCGTTAGAGTTAGTGAGGTTTCATCGTTTTGTCTCGTTTAAGAAAAATGCTGAGCCGGTAGATGGGAAAAGGGCTTAGTTCAAGAGACGATGATTCACAGATAACCGATTTTTTTAAAAGGTTTTTAAAAAAAAGCATTTTCCAACTTTTTTAGCATTAACTGCACTAGAGAGATTTAGCCAATAGGTTTGGGGACAATTAATGTTCAGCCATTTTGACAGCACTGGAGTTTTCTTCCAGACCTTGAGGTGTACGTGTCACGAGATGCTAATCGTCCACGAACTGGATGAAGACGCCAAGCGGGCATCGCTATGCCGACTGTGCCTTCTCGTTTCCTTGCTAACCGTGGCTCTTTGTTTCTTCTGCTGGGTGGCGCCGTTCGAGCCGCTGGGTAACGCTGCCCCTCTGACGATGACGTAACGCCTTGGCTCGGCCAGAGGGCCGTCTCCATGGCGACGCGTTTGGAGAGGACCGGTGAGTCACCGGCAGGCACGGGGCGTTCCCGCGTGAGGACGCCTGAACCTCAGTCAAACGTGTACCGTGTGCACAACTGGGTTTTAAGAGCTCTCAGCGCCGTCTCGCCATATTCAATGTTGGCCCACAGCCCCAAGACCACTACGTAGCACTTCCACTGATGCGTAATGAGGAGTCGATGATGAAGTCGCAGCTCCACGGGCCTTTAGCCCTTCAAGGTGTGACATCAAAAATACATGATTAGAATGTTCTTAAATGAACATTCTAATGCTGCTGAAACAAGCACTACTGGTAACTGAAAGCAATGGAGTCCAAAAACACCGACTCAGGAATTTAAAAAAAAAAAAAAAACTTCGCTCTTCGAAGGGTTGAGGCACCAGAGAACCATTCTAATCATTACGGCATTAAGAAAAAGGCACTGGAATGAGTTTTCCTCGTTTGCGCCTCTGGAAAGGTGACATCACTGTGACTCAGACTGCGGATTGGCGCGTCTGTGCTCGTTTTCCCCCGAGGACCAGGCCCTGACCCGAGGCGGTGAGCGAATCGTTCTCCGGCGTGTCTGAGACCCGCGCTTCGCTGCGAGACCCACCTCGCCACTGCCGCGCTGAGCGTGGCTCGCTAACGGTATCACATCCCAGAGAGTAATTAAAGCATGCAAATCCTCACAGCAAAGGTGTGAGATCATTTGAAATAAAGGCACAGATATACATTTCTGTCTTTCCTGTTGTAATGCAGCACACACAAGTTTACACAACACACAAATGTACAAACACACGCAGATCTGCACACATTCACATGTATATTTAATCATACACAAGTGAACACACATTCCATGCACACACATACATTATCTGAGCATACATACAAACACTAACGCACATGCACGCATACACACACACATTTTGTCAACACAATTTGTGTACACAGAAACGCATGCAAGCACACACACACACGTGCGTACACATGTATGTGCACACACACATATAGGATACACACATGCACACACACACACAGAAACATACACATACACATTTAAGAGAGCTGTGAGAAATGCTCTTTCCTCAAATAGAACATAGCGATGACTCACTCTCTGCTCAACCCCACTTGTAATTTTCTGCCCCGGCAGATAAGTGTGTTCTTTCTTTCTTTTTTTTTCAAAAATAAATATTCTAGGATCATGTCAGTCACCTGGAGAAGGAACTAGGGGGGCGGGGTTGATGGGACGGGAGGGGGTGCGGGGGAGGTGGGTGTTATGCGCCAGGTCCGTGACAGGGACCCCGCCGGGCAGACAGGCAGGCGCTAAACCTTCTCCACGGCTTCAAAGGCAGCGCTCACTTCTCAATGGGAGAAAATCCCAGCAGCCCAAGACTGCAGATGAACAGGGAGAAAGCCAGAGACTGAGTCTAAGCCGTCTCATCTCCTCTCTCGCAAATCATTTAGGCGCAAAAGTTGGACCATCCCCATCAGAGAAAGAGAACCGCGACGACACACTTGCAGGCAAGCTTTTATTTTCCTCACATACACACAGGCATGCACGCACACGCGCACACACATGCACGCGCACACACACACACACGCACACACATGCATCCAAACACACAAACCCACACACGCACACGCACACACACGCTGTCCGTCAAGGCCCCGCCTCCACTTCTGACCCCAATATAACGGCAGGGATCCGGCATTACAAAAAGCACCATGGAAACAGAGGGAGTTCTCAAAGGAAAAAACGCTCTCCTGCATGTAGATTCAGGCATGGGCCTCACCTGTCCTTTCACTCACCTGAGTAGTCTCATTCGTCACTGTGCAGAAATGCACCTGCTAAATGAAATGCACGCATAGCTCAAGACCAAGGGAAATGACAGCGCTTCTCACTCCACAACAAACAATCACAGAGGCCTTATCAGAGAGGCCAAAGCCATACAATGTCAAAGACATAATAAGAGTGAAAACTTACCAGCTTTTAGTTACTCTCAGTTACTCTCAGATATAATACTAAAGACCAAAATATTGACTTTTAAAATACAAAATAAAAGTTAGAAATATAACACACAGCACACAAATGAAATGAGTAAAAGACACACGAAAGAGTAAAATGCACTGTTTGAAGGCTGTTAATAAAAGACAAAGCAGGCAATGCCCTGACTGTAAATCAAACCAGGTCTTGATCCAGTAAGCAATAACAGTTATATGAAATGGAAGGCTAACCTGAAGCTATGTGACACGGATGGCTTTGTTACAAAAAACAATGACCAGCAGCTCACAGAAATTACAAGAGGGTTCACAATCAATCTAACCTGGCAGGTTAAATGAACTAAATGCCACACACCTTGTAGACCAACTTCTGTGGATTGTAAAACTGAGAGGCTTTCCATTGCACCAAGCACCTAGTTAGCCAGGCTGCTGTGTAGCCTACTGTACAAACATTTTTCGAATTGGTTGGGTTTTAAGAGATTTTAAGAGCTTACTGTGCTTTACATGTGAGCGACAGCTAAGCCAATTCCTAGCAACTTTGACATGGCGGACGTTTTTCATACTTTTTTTGCCTTACTTTGAAATAAGAGCCTTTGCTCTGGGCGAGGGCGAATCTGGTTAATAATTAAGCCGCCGTACCATATCCAGGGGTGTTTGCACGTGAGCAGTTTCCCGCCACGGAAATTAGCTCTGCTCCATCCCTACATGTCGTCGCGCTGGTTTTTAAACGCGCACAGACAGCTGTGGAAAACGAGCTGTCCAGTGACGAACAGTTTGCATAAGCAGACAGAAAAGTGCGGCAGGGGAAAAATAGCAGCAATTTGCCGTGAATGGATGTACCGAAAATTAATGAGGTAAGGCAATGCGGAAAACTGCAGCGGAGGCGGATGAGGGTTATTTGCGGAGCGCGCGGACGAGACACTCCACGGTCCAATCAACCGGCGAGCAATCTTAAGCGACGTCAGCCGCCCGCAGTTAACCAGTGCAGACGAAGATACTACACATGTGGAAAAGTATTTATTAGCCTCCAAAAGATATAGGGGAAAAAAGTTGGTACTCAGAGAAAGGGATTTCCATCATCTTCGCAAGAGCCACAGAACTCAGCAGGCTGTCATGTTTGAACCACACAGGGGTGAGCAACTTGACAACGGATGCAGCATTTGATCCAGAAAAAAATATTAAAAATATTATGTAGGCTACACACGGACCTAGACAGAAAATAATGGAATATTAGCTGCTTACGAACACCCAGAGCTCGTAGTTTAAAAAACGAATCGCCCTGAAGACGACAGATAAGACATTACAAGCGCTCACATTTACAACCAGCATAGGTTGAAGTTAGAATGTAGTTTATCGCGCATTTAATTTAGAAAATTCTAGCGGGGGCAACAGGTTTCAATTTGTCTCAGGTGGCTAGGCTAACATTTCCACCAGTTCTCCCTGGTGATGTAAACCAATGGAAATCGAGGATACCAGTCAAATCAATTGCAGAGCATATTTAAGGTAAACGTCCTTTTTGAAAGTGTTTTGAAATTAGGCAAAAGTTTGAAAAACTACCCTTTTAAGTTAAAGTTACTGTTTGCATTTCTGAGTTAAAAGGGGCTGTGGATTTCTGGGGTCTTAAATATAATTTCAGTTTTGACAGTTCAGTTTGATACTGTTTGTGTGCAATGTAGCATTAGATCACCATACAAGCTGCTTTGTAGTTTGTAGCTACTTAAAATGTATTATCTTGCTTTAAACCATAGACCCCCTCAATGTCTGTAACAACCACTGTCTGCAAGTCAGCAAGTCACCAGGAACCTCTGTAAATATCAAAAATCCTTCATCACACATACATTAAACATACACACGAACATACTAAAACTTAAATTCATTTTTTTAAAGGACAGAAAGTGAACTCTTGTGAAATACAAACAGCGTTCCACAGAGGGGGAGGGGTGGGGATTGGAACATGCGGACAGCCTTACCTGGGGTGTTGGGAGAGTTCATGGACTGAGGCTCAGCGGGACGTGAACTGTCTTCGGTCCTTGTCGCCCCAAAAAAGGTGTGACAGGTTGTAGTGAGAGACGAGCCTGGCAGACAGCTGAAAAAGGTGGTGTGTGGAGATGTTTACATGAGAAGGAGGCTGGGTGAAGGGCCGCTGGCTCTAAAGGGGGTCGTCTGTGTCCGCCATGTTTTCACAAAGCTGGGAGGGGGCGAGGGTGCTGTTGGGACGGTCCCACTGCAACAGTTACAAAGGAAAGGGGAGGTGGAATTAGCAACCAAAGTTTGTAAAAGAGACTTGGAATCTTATAGCCAAGGCACTCCCCTTACGTTATACACATGAACAAATGCGTGTGCATGTGCACATACACACACACACACAAATGCACAGACACAGACACACCCAGACAGGGAAGAGGCCTCAAGAGATGGGCCCCTCTTGTCTTGCATCACACAAAACGGCAGGAGCTCTTCAAGACAGGACTGTGAGGTCCCTCAAGCAGAATAAGAGATGGGGGGGGGGTCATGAAATATTCACAGTGGACACAAGGCCAGAGACGCTCCCTTGTTACAAAAAACCAGCAACGCTGGAACACGCAGCAAATGCACTACGGCCTTGCCCTCGCCAAGCTCTGAGCACGCTCAGGTCTGCATGCGCTTCTCACCGCCACCAACATGCTCAATTTCACAAGGCGGCGAAGAACGCTTTTGTTACCGCCATTTAATGCCACTCTCTGAGGCTTACCGCTAGAGTGGTCCAGACGGTGACATTTAGTAGCAGTCGGCCGTGTACGAACGTACACAATTAATAATAATAATACAATGGTGGTCCCTTTTCACTGGTTGCTGACGACCCTTTTCGACAGGAAGTAAAACTCGACAAGAAGCGCTAGCTTGGCGAACATTCTCAGACCTGGCAGACGGACGGCTTGTTGTAGGTGCTCATAACAGCATTTCCCTAAGCTTGTAAGCACCTGGCAAGCTGAAAGATTTATGTAATAATGCCAGTGTATGATTTCAGCGTGAACGTGGAAAATTTAATAGCAAACTCACAACGGTGATTACAGGGTCTAAGCTCCAGGGTTAGTCTCTGGATGTGCTTTTGTGTACGTAATGTATGTAAATGTGTGTGTGTAAGGACAGGTGAGTGTGTATGTTTCTGGCCATGCATGTGTGTGCATGCGTGTGTGTGTGTGTGTGTACTGCTTCTGGAGGTGGGTAGGGGGGTAGGTTTTCACTCCAACCCTAACAAAGCACACCTCCTTCAACAGCTAGAGATCTCATTGAGCTGACAAATTAGGGTTTAAATGAAAACCTACAGGACTGTAGATCTCCAGGAACAGGGTTGGGAACAACTGCATTACGCGGTTTAGCCCATAATACATATTTGATATTTGATTCCTTGCCTTCCAACACAGGTCTATAGATAAGGATTTTCTCAGCATTACTGCAAATTGATTTCTCTCTGTGGGCCCGTAAATTATGGAAATCTTTACCAGAGAACATTGGACAATTTCTACTTCACAACTTAAAAACACATATTTATAAACTTTCTTTTAATTCACTTTAATTTGGCATTCCTTTCCTGCATTTTGTCTTTTTCCATTTTGTTCCTATATCCTCCCAAAACCCTGAAATTAATTTCTGTCCCATCTCTGGTCTTGTTCTCAAGAACCGTTTTCCAATATAGACCATCAGTAAAAACCGTTCCAGTTGGAGAAGAGTCACCCAAATATAATATTTACAAATGAGGTCAGGAGATTGTTCACCAAGTCAGTATCAAATAACAGTGTGGACAGACAGCCCATTAAGATTGAACAAACCGGACTTGGCTGCGGTGTGAACGCAGCCTAATGCGTACGTTGCGATGAACTGAACCACACAGTTCTGGGTTAAAATTGTGGCTCCCTGGGTGTCGATGCCAGAGCTCTTTGTGTGTGGAAATTCAGCTCCCACCGGCGTTCCTGTCCAGCTCTGCTACACAGAGAAATGTGGGATAAAACTGTCCCTGCATTTTAGGCATTACTTACTGCCTGTTCTAGAAACAGCTAACCTTATGGCACCCCCTGCTGGACAGAGTGAGAAACTCAAGGCTAATGATGTACTTTCACCTGCTGAATAGGACAATTCTGACCATGGTGTCTACTTTCACTGCATACTAATAAGCACTAAATAATTATGACTCCAGACTGGATTCAATCCTCATTTGTACTTAACTTTGACTGACAATGAATTGAGTGATAAAGGCTATTCTTTACAAAGCTTATTCGAGCTCATCAGTCAAGCAAGCAACTAGAGCCAAGCTGCTGGGAAAAAAGGTAACATTTGCCTTTATTTGAAAGGCAACGTTACGATGAAAAGCTGAATTTGTCCAGAGAAGCATCTGGAAAGGCAAAAAAACAAAAAAACTGCCCAAACTGCGGGAGAGAACACGCATGTCTCGGGTCACATGATACACGCTCGCGTGAATCGTGGAAGACTCCCATATGGCTGTCCGGTGCCCCCGTCAGGGCGTTGGGGTTCGGGTTAGGGTGCCTGTCAGGGGGACAGCATGAGCTACAGCTGCCGTCCCACGCTGGCACCTCTGAATCAACCCCAGAGCTGGGATGAGGATTTAATGCCCTTAGACAGGGGGAAGTGTATCACAGGAACACCCTGACCCTGGACCTGCTCACATGAAAATCCACCAACCTTCCTGGGATTCTCGCTCATTCGCTGAGGTCATCCAGAACAACATGCCCCTCTGACAGGGGAGATAAGATGCCAGCCGGCAGTTGCGGCTTTGGGTCAGGGAATCGGACCAGCATGGAGGTCTTCCAGCACACAGCCTCTCGATTCCAATAAGCCTACCACTAACAGGGCCCGACCGGCCGGGGCATAGCCAGCCGGGGTACAGCTAGCTGGGGCACAGCCGGGGCACAGCCAGGGCACAGCCAGCCGGGGTACAGACAGGGCCAGCCAGCCAGACCACGCTGGGCAGCGCTCACGCACACAGCAAGCCTGGGGGAGAAGTGTGTCACCGCAGCATGTCGGGCTGTCGGGTGTCACGGAAGCGGGCCGCTTAGAAAGGTCTGCTTCCTAAAACTGCCGGCTATTTGCGGGCGGACCGTTCTGGACGCGTTATCCCGATGACGTGCGTGCGCACATTAAAATAGCGAAAGCAGCGGTAAAGATTGGCCTGGAGGCCTGCTGACCTTGCGCCCAGAGAAATCCCAGCGGGAGGGGAGAACAGGCTGAAAATAACAGCCTCCGCGCAGAGAATAATCCCGGGCCTGCCCACGGTCACTTCTTAACCCTCCTTAAAAAAAGACTTCCATCTACCCATCGAGATGCTCTGCTAATTAAGCAATACACAACAAGCAGACCGACATTAACAACTTCACCTCTCGCACCTGCGCTCGTGGAGCCGGCCACCAGTGCAGCCGTACCACAAGAACCTCCAACTCTGTTTTTCTGTGCAGGTTTATCGGCTCTTCCCCTTTCCCGTCGCGTTTGTCAATGCTCAGGAGGCTGACGAGGCTCCCAGCCTCGGCTTCAGACGCATCATTGGGAAGCGCGCCCAGGGACGAGGTCGAGCACGGAGGCTGGGTCGCAGTCGCCAGACGACGGCGGCTCGTACCTGCAAAGTCGCGAGTCTTCTGCCGCATGCAGCAGCTCGGGTCCCATCCGCGGCAGCTCTGAAGGAGAGACGGCGCCGTCTCCCCGGCAACCTGGCCACACCCCCCCATCACTTCTTTAAAGAGCCAACATTTGGTGTGGTTTTGATCTCTTTGCACTTGTTCTGAGCAGACTAGGGTGAGCTTCTGTGCAGAGCCCTCAAACAAACAGCACAAACAACATCTAAGGCAGGGGTGTCCAATCCTATCCAAAAAGGGCCGCTGTGGGTGCAGGTTTTTGTTCTAGCCCAGCGCTAAGACACCTGATTCTACTTATCAAGGTCTTGACTGAAGGCCATAATTAGTTACTTGGTCAAATCAGGTGTCTTAGTGCTGGGGTACAACAAAAACCTGCACCCACGTTGGCCCTTTTCGGGTAAGATTTCACACTCCTGATCTGAGGATTACTGGATTTAGATTCACAAACGTTCTCCTCAAAACAGGAAAATTAGGATGCGCAGGCTGCGATTATACACTGTGCATGAATAGCCTCATTCTCAAACACCTGGGAATCAGAATTAGGAGGAGGGGAGCTATGACACTCTCATCCATCCCCCACAGTGAAAATCTCCACCAAAATAGCTGCTGCTTCCACACGAACACAAAGAAAGCAAACACCTGAACGGCACTGCAAAGTCTGCAAATGCAAGTAAAAAAAGAGAACTAAGCAAAACTACAAGCAGCTGATGGTGGCTTAAATGTCTGCGTTTCTGTGAGGACCGGTACAAAGCAGTACGGATCTGAAGCCGTGATACTAAAAAGAGCATGCGCTTCTTCTACAAGCAACCCCAGTCCAGGCGGACATTACAATATGCAATTACGCAAAGGCATGTTAGACTGTCTTTCCTGGACCCTTCTCTAGATCTTCTGAAGCAAATCATAAAAAAAAATTTTTTAGGATTTACCCTAGTGTCCAGTGGACAGCCTCATTCTGCATTTTGGGTCATTTGTGAAAGATCTCTCATTGTTACAAGATTTTCAAGTAAAGACACATCCTATTCCACTAAACAGCCCTGTTTTCCAAAGGAACCAAGTGGTTGTCAGTGTTTTAATCAGGCCCACAATAGGCTGTCATATAGACAGTTGTGCTCCATCAAGTTGGCAAAAGGTGTCAAACTCCAGACCTGGAGGGCCAGAGAGTCTGCTGATTTTTAAGGTGTTTTTGGCACCAGTGGACCTGACATTTAAGTCCCTGATTGGCTAAAGAATCCACACACCTTGTTCTCAAGGCCTTAATTGGCAGCTGACTGAAAGGAAACCTAAAAATCTCCAGACACTGCAACCCCCTGGGAATTTATTTTGACACCCCTGAACCAAACCCTCAATTTACAGAAAAATGGAAATTACCCTAAGTTCTGAAACCAATCCTGTTTACCTTCACCTCTCATAGCAATTAAACAAAGTTACATTAGGCACTGAAATACTTCTTTTATTATTTCAATAGCGGTTTTAAAGCATTTTTAAAGACCGTCGCATCACTCCCTGATTCACGTAAGAGCCAGTCTTGCTTACACAGTCTCACACAGAAATAATGTGTATAATAATAATAACACAGAAGCTCTGGCAAGCTGCATGGTGCCTTATCACTTTTTTACTGCAGATGTACTTCTTCCTTTGAAAGAGCTAACACAAAGGTCACTGGTGTGCATGCAAACAATACCAATCAATGCCAAAGGGGAAAAAAGTAGGCTAATTCAAACAACAACTGATCAAAAGGATAACAATAAAAACCAAAAAACCAAACAGAAGGCCAATGAGCTTACAAAATACGACTGAGGGAACCCACAAGATTAATTCAATTTAAAATAGCATTTAATTCAAAATGTTATTAGAAGGATTCGCAATGAGCCTTTTCTAGTGAGAGGATGGGCAGGCTTTGGGAACGAGTCTGAAAATGAAATCTCTTCTGGGCTTTAATGTACAGAGAAGCAATAAGCCAACTTCTACACCTCCCACACCCAACTTCTACACCTTCTAAACCCAACTTCTACACCTGACTTCTAAACCTTCTACACTCAACTTCTACAACTTCTGTGCCTAACTTCTACACCTTCTACACTTGACTTCTAAACCTTGTTCACTCAACTTCTACACCTTCTATGCCTAACTTCTACACCTTCTACACCTTTAACAGCACTTGTCAGTTTCTTCCGCAGAACCGTCGAGAAAAAAAAACAAAAAACAACTGTATCATATCACAGAAATTCAACTGAGAAGCGAGAGCATGCTGTCAGACACACAGAAAGATTGACATCCCTCATCTTTGCCAGTACTTCCAAAGTGTCGCACTGACCCCAGCAATCCTTCCGCAAAGCAAAGGGATATGAACTTATTTAGGCTGCACTGCCTTCGTTATTCACACAGCAAGTTTAATTTTTAATTTCAATTGAACCTTTATTTATACAGAGGAGGCTGACTGAGCACACATGCTCATTTACAGCAATGGCCTGGAAAGATTATCGTATGCTGCTCACATTTTTTCATTCTACCCATGGATTACTGAAGCAATGTGGATTCAGTACCCTAATCAAGAATGCAAGGGCAAGGCTCTTGGTCTTGAACCTTCAACTTATTGACTTTGATGGCCAGGCTACACGGCCGCTGTCAATCACCGTTCCTTAGCCCCGCCTTTCACACACAAGCAGAGGAGGCTATCATTCTGAGAACTAAAGAGGTCCAACTGAGGCACAAACTATGCCATGTCTTAAAATTTCAACTCAGAGACCAAAAGCGATCTGCTGTAGTATGGTGCAAACCAAAATAACAGAACCAGACTGATCATTTGTGTGTCAACCTGCAATGCTACAAGCGGCAGTCCATACGTGGGAAGCATGGACTACGCATTCTTTCCTTTACAGGATGCCATACCTGAGATTAACACTTTTGCAATGAACTTGAGCAGACTGATCCGCAATACATTGTTGCAGAAAATACATTTTAAGCTAAGCTGGACCTTGGATGTTGCAAAAATAGTTTCAGTTTTGATTTCAAACTGAATACACAGATATAATGCACACAGGCTATATTTGGCTACTCAATTATTTGCTACAGTCTGATGTAAAACCTAATGACAGAATGACTAGCTGATATGTAGTTATGAATGTATACAACATTTCATGCACAAAGAAAATAAAGTTCACATCTATAATGCCTTTTGCTGGCAGCTTTAAGCACCTTTAGAGGTTGAAGACTTAGAGAGAGGAGTCCTTCATGTCATCATTGTTTACTGCAGGGCAAGAACCGTTCTGCAGAAAGTCACAGTTGGAAGAAATGGGTCTGGCAAACAGCAGACTTCACCTCAAAGAGCAATTCCTGCTCCAGCTGTACCGCAACCCAAAAGGAAATCCAATTAAACAGGGCAAATGGATTACCGTGATTTGGAAATCTTCCATTTCATTGCATTTCGCTTGTTTTTGTCTTTTCTTTTTTGTCTCACTTGGATCAGGAAGACAAAACAGGCTTATTTACTGTCATGATGGCTCTTAAGCAACAATTGTTCTTTGTGGTTTAAATCATATTTTTGAGATGTCTATTGTGGAGGATATGAGGCCTTGTCAATTTCTGAAAATAAATAAATTAGCTGGATTTACCATTAAATACTCAGAGAGAGAAAACGATTATGGCCATCCAGTCAATTGCAAAACAGAGCTTAATGAATAAAGCTTACGAGTCACAGGACGTGTGATTTTAAAGTTAAAAATGATCAACCAAATACAAGAGTCATACGCTCTAAAAACGACAACAAAACCTTTAAACACACTGTGGTAACAACAAGAAAACATTTAAATGCAACGCATTAAATGTTAGCCGTTGGTAGGTGGACATGGAGGTACCAGAAACCCACACGGCACAGTTATGGTTTGAAAAATACATAAATACATGCATCAGAACATTCTAAGTCACTCTGTTAGGCTACAGATTTCCAAACGTTACAAAAATAACCATTAGTAGCATTACTACTGGGTTACCATGGAGCCAGAAGCCCCAATGGTACTTAGAGTAAATTACAGTAATTATCTCTCCTCTCCCATCAATGCGTGTTTTCCAAAAATGTCAATATTTTTACGTAGGCACCAAATTCTAAATAATTTCTAACAAGCTTAGCTGGTTACGAAAAACAAAAAACACCTCAAAATGAAAGTTTACCAGTTAGCCAGTTTAGTTAACGCCATCGCACAGTCACGATGATGTAACTTAGTGTAAAATCGCAATTACTGTATAGCACCAACCTCGCTAGCTAAACGTGACATAAGTCCGAGCACAGCTAACGTTACCCTTCTCAGCTTTTCGGCGCGGTGGGACGTGATGTCTCGGTAAAAAGAAAACCCTGCTTCATTCTCCAAATAACCTTGCGATGTTCCGAATGTCTTGCTGTAAGTGCAAGGAGAATCCGGCTTCATAAGGAGACAATGGCTGCCGCTATTTAAACCAAAAGGAAATCATGTTGTATTTTTGAAAATCACTTTTTAAAGTACATTAACGTTTTTTGATAATATTTTATCTGACTCATTCACTCCGTTTTTGTGCACCGACTGGTTAAGAAGACTGTGAAAATAACCCTAATGTTACTGCATGCTTTCGGCTGCCTACTTCAAACAGGAAGACCAAGATACCAGTGAACAGCTACGTGCATTTCATTGCAACTTTTATCTAGATACCGCAATAGTTAGCAAACATCTGTGACAGCGTCAGTAAATATCGGAGTGATAAATAAAGGAATTATAACCTTATAGCTAGCAAACAACTACAGATGACTAGCTACGTTAACTAGCTAAGCGAACAAGCTACACGCTCCCTTACCTTATAGCCTGAGCTGTCTACGCTTTTCAACCCACGGCCCAGGGTCCTTCCACGGATGATCTTTTAGTTGTATTGCTTAATTATTATTTCCTGAAATTCAGATATAAATTTCCCATCACAACTCTCTTTCCTCCATATCTGCAGCTCCTCCACTAACAACAACATTAAAGACGTCACTTCTTCGTCCTGGTCACGTGATAATCTTTGCGTGCTAAAAATACACCATACGACCACTAAGTAATAATATACAGTTGGACAGATAACCTTAACAATCGGGCAGACCTGACAGACACCACTTGCCATGGTGACAGACCTGACATAGCACGCGCGGTCGGCTTTTCCCCGCTTCAGTTGCTGTTTAGACAGAGCTCGAGCGCTTCTTCCATTATGTCCGCGCTGCTATGATTTTCAAATAGAATAGCCTGCTATTTTAAGATGGTCATATAATAACAGGAATAAGTGACATTCACATGAGGGCCTATAGAAGGTGCTAGAAACAATTAAACAGAGTGAATGCAAGTAACATTACACAAACAATGGCCACAGGATGCACAGCCTATGTTTTGTGCATTTGTACCTCATGCAATTTTATACAAATATTTCCAATTATGAATTTGAACTGATATTTGAAAAAAAAAAAATACAGATGACAAACGCTTTCAAACTTCAATAGCTCCCAGATAATAGGACTTAGGACGATCAAACCACTGCTAAAGGGTTCACAGACAGCGGCCCCGAGACGCAGAGCCTATGCTTCGGGCGTTGCCACCCCGGGCGATTTTACACAAATATTTCCAACCTGACTTTAAGCCGCCGACGGAAAAAAATGCAGCCGGCTAACGCTTCAATGTTCAATAGCTCCCAGACAATAGGCCTAGGACCATCAAACCACTGCTAGAGTGTTCACAGACAGCGGCCCCGAAAGCAGAGCCTATGTTCGGGCGCTACCACCCGCGCGATTTTACACGAATATTTCCAACCCTGACTTTAGCCGCCGGAGGAAAAAATGCAGCCGGCTAACGCTTTCAAGGTCAATAGCCCCCCCCCCCCCCCCCCCCCCCCCCCCCCCCCCCCCCCCCCGGGGGGGGGGGGGGGGGGGGGGGGGGGGGGCTAACGCTTCAATGTTCAATAGCTCCCAGACAATAGGCCCTAGGACCATCAAACCACTGCTAGAGTGTTCACAGACAGCGGCCCCGAGAAGCAGAGCCATGTTTCGGGCGCTACCACCCGCGCGATTTTACACGAATATTTCAACCCTGACTTTAAGCCGCGACGGAAAAAAATGCAGCCGCTAACGCTTTCAATGTTCAATAGCTCCCAGACAATAGGGCCTAGGACCATCAAACCACTGCTAGAGTGTTCACAGACAGCGGCCCGAAAGCAGAGCCTATGCTTCGGGCGCTACCACACCGCGATTTTACACGAATATTTCCAACCTGACTTTAAGCCGCCGACGAAAAAATGCAGCCGGCTAAACGCTTTCAAGTTCAATAGCTCCCAGACAATAGGCCTAGGACCATCAAACCACTGCTAGAGTGTTCACAGACAGCGGCCCCGAAAGCAGAGCCATTTTCGGCGCTACCACCCCGCGCGATTTACACGAATATTTCCAACCTGACTTTAAGCCGCCGACCGGAAAAAAATGCAGCCGGCTAACGCTTTCAATGTTCAATAGCTCCCAGACAATAGGGCCTAGGACCATCAAACCACTGCTAGAGTGTTCACAGACAGCGGCCCCGAAAAGCAGAGCCTATGCTTCGGGCGCTACGATCCCGTGCGATTTTACACGAATATTTCCAAACCTGACTTTAAGCCGCCGACCGGAAAAAAATGCAGCCGGCTAACGCTTTCAAGTTCAATAGCTCCCAGACAATAGGGCCTAGGACCATCAAACCACTGCTAGAGTGTTCACAGACAGCGGCCCGAGAAGCAGAGCCTATGTTCGGGCGCTACCACCCCGCGATTTTACACGAATATTTCCAACCTGACTTTAAGCCGCGACGGAAAAAAATGCAGCCGGCTAACGCTTTCAATGTTCAATAGCTCCCAGACAATAGGGCCTAGGACCATCAAACCACTGCTAGAGTGTTCACAGACAGCGGCCCCGATAAACAGAGCCTATGTTTCGGGCGCTACGACCCCGTGCGATTTTACACGAATATTTCCAACCCCTACTTTTAGCCGCCGACCGGAAAAAAATGCAGCCGGCTAACGCTTTCAATGTTCAATAGCTCCCAGACAATAGGGCCTAGGACCATAAAACCACTGCTAGAGTGTTCACAGACAGCGGCCCCGAGAAGCAGAGCCTATGCTTCGGGCGCTACCACCCGCGCGATTTTACACGAATATTTCCAACCCTGACTTTAAGCCGCCGATCGGAAAAAAATGCAGCCGGCTAACGCTTTCAATGTTCAATAGCTCCCAGACAATAGGGCCTAGGACCATCAAACCACTGCTAGAGTGTTCACAGACAGCGGCCCCGAGAAGCAGAGCCTATGTTTCGGGCGCTACACCCCGCGCGATTTTACACGAATATTTCCAACCCTGACTTTAAGCCGCCGACCGGAAAAAAATGCAGCCGGCTAACGCTTTCAATGTTCAATAGCTCCCAGACAATAGGGCCTAGGACCATCAAACCACTGCTAGAGTGTTCACAGACAGCGGCCCCGAGAAGCAGAGCCTATGCTTCGGGCGCTACCACCCCCGCGCGATTTTACACGAATATTTCCAACCCTGACTTTAAGCCGCCGACGGAAAAAAATGCAGCCGGCTAACGCTTTCAATGTTCAATAGCTCCCAGACAATAGGGCCTAGGACCATCAAACCACTGCTAGAGTGTTCACAGACAGCGGCCCCGAGAAGCAGAGCCTATGCTTCGGGCGCTACCACCCCGCGCGATTTTACACGAATATTTACAACCCTGACTTTAAGCCGCCGACCGGAAAAAAATGCAGCCGGCTAACGCTTTCAATGTTCAATAGCTCCCAGACAATAGGGCCTAGGACCATCAAACCACTGCTAGAGTGTTCACAGACAGCGGCCCCGATAAGCAGAGCCTATGTTCGGGCGCTACCACCCCGCGCGATTTACACGAATATTTCCAACCTGACTTTAAGCGCGCCGACCGGAAAAAAATGCAGCCGGCTAACGCTTTCAATGTTCAATAGCTCCCAGACAATAGGGCCTAGGACCATCAAACCACTGCTAGAGTGTTCACAGACAGCGGCCCCGAGAAGCAGAGCCTATGCTTCGGGCGCTACGACCCCGGCGATTTTACACGAATATTTCCAACCCTGACTTTAAGCCGCCGACCGGAAAAAAATGCAGCCGGCTAACGCTTTCAATGTTCAATAGCTCCCAGACAATAGGGCCTAGGACCATCAAACCACTGCTAGAGTGTTCACAGACAGCGGCCCCGAGAAGCAGAGCCAATGTTTCGAGCGCTACCACCCCGCGCGATTTTACACGAATATTTCCAATCCTGACTTTAAGCCGCCGACCGGAAAAAAATGCAGCCGGCTAACGCTTTCAATGTTCAATAGCTCCCAGACAATAGGGCCTAGGACCATCAAACCACTGCTAGAGTGTTCACAGACAGCGGCCCCGATAAGCAGAGCCTATGCTTCGGGCGCTACCACCCCGCGCGATTTTACACGAATATTTCCAACCCTGACTTTAAGCCGCCGACCGGAAAAAAAATGCAGCCGGCTAACGCTTTCAATGTTCAATAGCTCCCAGACAATAGGGCCTAGGACCATCAAACCACTGCTAGAGTGTTCACAGACAGCGGCCCCGAGAAGCAGAGCCTATGCTTCGGGCGCTACCACCCCGCGCGATTTACACGAATATTTCCAACCCTGACTTTAAGCCGCCGACCGGAAAAAAATGCAGCCGGCTAACGCTTTCAATGTTCAATAGCTCCCAGACAATAGGGCCTAGGACCATCAAACCACTGCTAGAGTGTTCACAGACAGCCCCCGCGCGATTTTACACGAATATTTCCAACCCTGACTTTAAGCCGCCGACCGGAAAAAAATGCAGCCGGCTAACGCTTTCAATGTTCAATAGCTCCCAGACAATAGGGCCTAGGACCATCAAACCACTGCTAGAGTGTTCACAGACAGCGGCCCCGAGAAGCAGAGCCTATGTTTCGGGCGCTACACCCCGGCGATTTTACACGAATATTTCCAACCTGACTTTAAGCCGCCGACCGGAAAAAAATGCAGCCGGCTAACGCTTTCAATGTTCAATAGCTCCCAGACAATAGGGCCTAGGACCATCAAACCACTGCTAGAGTGTTCACAGACAGCGGCCCGAGAAGCAGAGCCTATGCTTCGGGCGCTACCACCCGCGCGATTTACACGAATATTTCCAACCCTGACTTAACCGCCGACGGAAAAAAATGCAGCCGGCTAACGCTTTCAATGTTCAATAGCTCCCAGACAATAGGGCCTAGGACCATCAAACCACTGCTAGAGTGTTCACAGACAGCGGCCCCGATAAGCAGAGCCTATGCTTCGGGCGCTACCACCCCGCGCGATTTTACACGAATATTTCCAACCCTGACTTTAAGCCGCCGACCGGAAAAAAAAATGCAGCCGGCTAACGCTTTCAATGTTCAATAGCTCCCAGACAATAGGGCCTAGGACCATCAAACCACTGCTAGAGTGTTCACAGACAGCGGCCCCGAGAAGCAGAGCCTATGCTTCGGGCGCTACAACCCCGCGCGATTTTACACGAATATTTCCAACCCTGACTTTAAGCCGCCGACCGGAAAAAAATGCAGCCGGCTAACGCTTTCAATGTTCAATAGCTCCCAGACAATAGGGCCTAGGACCATCAAACCACTGCTAGAGTGTTCACAGACAGCGGCCCGAGAAACAGAGCCTATGTTTCGGGCGCTACGATCCCGCGCGATTTTACACGAATATTTCCAACCCTGACTTTAAGCCGCCGACCGGAAAAAAAATGCAGCCGGCTAACGCTTTCAATGTTCAATAGCTCCCAGACAATAGGGCCTAGGACCATCAAACCACTGCTAGAGTGTTCACAGACAGCGGCCCCGAGAAGCAGAGCCTATGTTCGGGCGCTACCACCCGCGCGATTTTACACGAATATTTCCAAACCCTGACTTTAAGCCGCCGACCGGAAAAAATGCAGCCGGCTAACGCTTTCAATGTTCAATAGCTCCCAGACAATAGGGCCTAGGACCATCAAACCACTGCTAGAGTGTTCACAGACAGCGGCCCCGAGAAGCAGAGCCTATGCTTCGGGCGCTACCACCCCGGGCGATTTTAACACGAATATTTCCAACCCTGACTTTAAGCCGCCGACCGGAAAAAAATGCAGCCGGCTAACGCTTTCAATGTTCAATAGCTCCCAGACAATAGGGCCTAGGACCATCAAACCACTGCTAGAGTGTTCACAGACAGCGGCCCCGAGAAGCAGAGCCTATGCTTCGGGCGCTACCACCCCGCGCGATTTTACACGAATATTTCCAACCTGACTTTAAGCCGCCGACCGGAAAAAAATGCAGCCGGCTAACGCTTTCAATGTTCAATAGCTCCCAGACAATAGGGCCTAGGACCATCAAACCACTGCTAGAGTGTTCACAGACAGCGGCCCGATAAGCAGAGCCTATGTTTCGGGCGCTACACCGCGCGATTTTACACGAATATTTCCAACCCTGACTTTAAGCCGCCGACCGGAAAAAAATGCAGCCGGCTAACGCTTTCAATGTTCAATAGCTCCCAGACAATAGGGCCTAGGACCATCAAACCACTGCTAGAGTGTTCACAGACAGCGGCCCCGATAAGCAGAGCCTATGTTTCGGGCGCTACGACCCCGTGCGATTTTACACGAATATTTCCAACCTGACTTTAAGCCGCCGCCGCGGAAAAAAATGCAGCCGGCTAACGCTTCAATGTTCAATAGCTCCCAGACAATAGGGCCTAGGACCATCAAACCACTGCTAGAGTGTTCACAGACAGCGGCCCCGATAAGCAGAGCCTATGTTTCGGGCGCTACCACCCCGCGCGATTTTACACGAATATTTCCAACCCTGACTTTAAGCCGCCGACCGGAAAAAAATGCAGCCGGCTAACGCTTTCAATGTTCAATAGCTCCCAGACAATAGGGCCTAGGATCATCAAACCACTGCTAGAGTGTTCACAGACAGCGGCCCCGATAAGCAGAGCCTATGTTTCGGGCGCTACCACCCCGCGCATTTTACACGAATATTTCCAACCCTGACTTTAAGCCGCCGACCGGAAAAAAATGCAGGCGGCTAACGCTTTCAATGTTCAATAGCTCCCAGACAATAGGGCCTAGGACCATCAAACCACTGCTAGAGTGTTCACAGACAGCGGCCCCGAGAAGCAGAGCCTATGCTTCGGGCGCTACCACCCGCGCGATTTTACACGAATATTTCCAACCCTGACTTTAAGCCGCCGACCGGAAAAAAATGCAGCCGGCTAACGCTTTCAATGTTCAATAGCTCCCAGACAATAGGGCCTAGGACCATCAAACCACTGCTAGAGTGTTCACAGACAGCGGCCCCGAGAAACAGAGCCTATGTTTCGGGCGCTACGACCCCGTGCGATTTTACACGAATATTTCCAACCTGACTTTAAGCCGCCGACCGGAAAAAAATGCAGCCGGCTAACGCTTTCAAAGTTCAATAGCTCCCAGACAATAGGGCCTAGGACCATCAAACCACTGCTAGAGTGTTCACAGACAGCGGCCCCGA